>NC_056743.1:796034051-796134051 GCF_019279795.1 Protopterus annectens | reverse complement strand
TGTAATGCAGCTGGAAATATTTATTTGGATAATTCACTGTTTTTATTGAGATGATTGGTTGATTTTTTATAAAGTGTTATTCCATGTAGTGTTCTGTGCCTAACATGTCCTTTAGAATAAAGATGGGCTACTGAGTCTGCTTTTCTTATTTTGATAAACAGAACATGTACTGGTGAAAGTTTAGATTGTTGTGTGCCATTGTCTGCACCTTTAATAATGGTGTGATTTTTTTTTTTTATCTGTTTATTTGGTAATCAAAATTTCAAGTCTCATAATGCTACATTTATTAATATTAAAGGCAAGATAATTAATATTGCTCTAAATATGAACTTTTGTAGACCATCTAGAACAGTGCTTTTCAACCTTTTTCATCTCTTGCGGCACACCACACCTACTTAAAGGCGGCATTTGTGTACATCTGAACATTTTTGCTAAGACATAGAAAAAGCATGAAACATCAACATGCAAAGTTACTGCAATGAATCCTAGAATTTCTCATAGTCCTTGTAGAAACGGTTATTTGCAAAAAATCCCACAGTACCAATAGAATTTTTTTAACATTCAAACCTAACATACAATGCTGTCTATACTGTATTTACGACGTTTGCTGTGAAACGTAAACCATTTATTTTTTTTCTGAAACACCCAGCAGCTTGAAACCAGCACTTTTAATGTTCATTGGCCAATCTGTGGAATGCAGACGCCAAGTATGACAAAGTACTTGTTGCAAGCTTATTACATAATATACATTGTAACTATCCATCGGTACTAGACTTAATATGGCGAAATCTAAAGATTCAAAATGGAAGAGCCAAGATTCTGATAGTAGTTCTGACAGCAGTACCTCAGAGGATGAGAGGGAAGATAACTGGGTTGAGCCGACATTAAGTGAGGCAGCAAAGCCAAAGAATAGAAAAGGTTACTGATTTTAGCTCTAAATGCATTACAGTGCATTTTGTCTATTTAGCTCATGAGTGGAAATGGTTTGTTCATAGAATCTTGTGGCACACCTGTTGACCTCTCGCAGCACACAGGTTGAAAACCCCTGATCTAGAAGAATTTTTGCACTTTTTTATTTCAGCATTATAGTACCCAGTTTGCAGTCATCAGTATATATAGTTATCCATAGTCTATTTCATGTGTTTATATCTGAGGAAAGTAGGCAAAAAATAGGTGGTCTCAGTACAGAGTCTTTTGGGCACCCCTGCTAACCCCTATTATAATGGACAGGTAACCCCATCGCTAATTGTTAGGTCCTTTTGCTTAACCAGTGTTTTATAAAATGAACTAAATATTTGTCGGTAAGGATGGTGCAGTAGTGCAATGGTTAACATTACCTCCTCATAACACTTGATTCTCTGGCTGAGTTCCCAACTGACATGCATTTTTGTGCAAAGTCTGCATGTTTTCTGTATGTATCCGTTTTTTTTTTTTTTACAGAAATTCTTGTTTCATCACCATCCCAAAGACATGCTGTAGGTAAACTGCTGATCTTCCAACTTGCCCATAGTGTGTGTGTGTGTGTGTGTGTGTGTGTGTGTGTGTGTGTGTGTGTGTGTGTGTGTGTGTGTGTGTGTGTGTGTGTGTGTGTGTGTGTGTGTGTGTGTGTGTGTGTGTGTGTGTGTGTGTGTGTGTGTGTGTGTGTGTGTGTGTGTGTGTGTGTGTATACATGTGTGCGCATCTTACAAAGAATGGGTATGCCATCCAGGATTAGTTCTCTAGATTGTGCCCTTTGGGTTCCAGGATAAGGTCCAGCTCCCATGTGAACCTGAAAAAGATAACACTTGTATCAGAAAAAGAAAACGTAATTGGTTAATTATTCCCTTATGAGGAACACTATTAACAGTTTGCATGTGCCTTCCTTTTTAAAGTGCTGATGTTACCTCTTCGAAGAATGCCATAAAATTCACAAGGCAAGCTGTCCTTTAACAAACTCATACTGTTCCATATCTAACAGAATACAGATCTTCTGTGTTGTTTTGGATAAATTCCATTGTCATTCTCTTCATGATTTTGCAGAGAATCCTGGTCAAGTTGTTGAGACTAAAATTGTATGGGTTTGATGTGCCCTCCTTTTTTTCTATGTACCACTAAAGTGTATCTCCTTATGGGATATTTCCTCTCATAACAGCATTTTGTTTAACGTGATCGGTAGGAGTTGGGTTAGGTTTATTTTTATTCTGTAAAGGAAACCATCAGATATATTGTGTGGTCCTTTGCAGTTTGAGTTTTTAATTTATTTATGGCTGCAGTCGTAATTCTGTTGATAATTGCAGTTCGGTCAATGTCAGATCATGACATCCCTACATATAGTTGTCTTGAAGTGTGTTTTGTCTTCAGTCAGATGACTAATCACTGATACAGAGGCATACTTTGTTGTAATTACTGTAGTATTATTCACTTGTCCAAGCTATAGCATGTATATACACAAAATCTCTGGAGGCAAAACTCTTGCATACAAACACTCATAATAACAATTTGATTGTCAGAAACGCACACGCTACACCTACCACACAGAATATGCACCCCACACATAAACCTACTTTTGCTAAAGCACTTAAATGCAATCTTACCAAACACTAAAGACCTCCCAGAAATTCCACTTAAAAATTATCCTCAGTAAACCTGATAGCAGTCAACAGAAACAACACCTAACATTGCACATACAGCCATACCCAGTGATGTAACACCTGACATTACACATACAGCCTTACCCAGTGGTGTAACACCTAACACTGCACATACAGCCATACCCAGTGGTGTAATACCTACTACTGCACATGCAGCCATACCCAGTCATAGCTATACAACATAGTCATAGCTAAAATTAGGAAGTGTAACACCAATAAAGATAACTCTGTCATCAAACTGAATAGACAACTAAGAGGGCTAATTAAGTCCAACAAAGCAAATTCTGAGGCAAAGATAGCATTCCAGGCCAAGGACAACTCTTTAGATATGCCTGAATCCTCAAAGGCAGCACACATTAGTGTGCTGAACTGTTGAAAATGTAGCTATGTTCACACAACTGGGAGATATAGCAAATCTTTTGACTGCCCAATTCAGCTCCAACTTTTCACCTCCAGGAAAATACCATCTAACATAATGCCTCCAACTATCAGTAGGGAGCAGGTCTTAGATGCCCTCTCTAAGGCCAAGAATACAGCTTCAGTGAGCCCCAATAATATCCCAAGATGCCTCCTAAATAGCCTGAAATATGACCTATCAGTGCCACTGGTGTCTCTATTCAACCATAACCTCCACACAGGCTTTGAGCCACATGAATGAAAGATTTCAATGATCATCCCACTGCACAAGGGCAGACCATCAACAGATCCTAGGAATTACAGATCCATTAATCTGACTAGTCTCAAATGCAAAGCCGTGGAAAGAATTATGATGGAAATGACTAAGAATGATATCAGAAACCTTCAGACATTAGACCCAACCCAGTTTGGTTTTGCCAAAGACAGGCCATGCCTACTGAACCTGGTGGACTTCTTTGAGAAGTTTACCAAGGCAATGAATGAGGACAAAATGGTGCATACTGCCTACCTTGACCTAGCTAATGCAATTGATACAGTACACCACTCAGGTATTGTAAGTAAACTCATAGGATTAGACATAAACCTATGTGTAACTCGCTGGATAGCCAGCTGGCTCACAGACAGGATCCAGGAAGTTAGGATTGGGGAGATCACCTCTACAAAAAACTGTTCATCAATGGGGTCCCCCAGCACTCTGTGCTGGGTCTGCCCCTCTTTGCCATCCATATTTTAGAAATCAAGGCCAATGTCAAAAGGCCTGTGGTTTACCAGGTTTGTTGATGATTACCGCTAGGGGCAATCAGAAACCCCAAGATACTAACACCTTACAGGAAAGTCTAGCACAGACAAATGACTGGTGACAAAGCCACAGCTTAAAGCTCCAAGCCAAAAATGCATAGTAGTAGATTTTGGGAAGTCGGCCACCCAGAGAAACTACTTCATTGATAAAACACCCCCTAAAAGTAGACACAGTAGTCATGGATTTAGTGACTCATGTAGATAGTAACATGGTATTCAACCAACATGCATCTAAGATTGTAAGAAAATCATTCTATGTCACTCAGCTTATAAGTAAGGGCATGGCATCTAGGTCCAGAGACGCCACTGTGCCACTATACTTGACCATTATCAGATCCATCATTGAGTATAACTCCCCCTTCTGTATGGACCTGACCAGGCAACAACTGGAACATCCACAAGGGTTTCTCACAAAAAGAATACAGGGCATAAACACAATGTTCTATGAAGATCGTCTCAAATCCCTGTCCTTATATTCTGTTTTTTACAGACTGCTGAGAGGCAATTTATGCCTGGCATACAAGTCCTCCTTGGATCATGCTGTGATGGACCTTGTGAAGCTATGTGAAGGCTCCCAGCCTAGCCAGATAGAATTTTGTAGATAATTCTGTCATTTGTAAATATTAATATAAGCCACATGCTTGTTCTTTTAAATGGAAGAAAATGGTGTTAAATATTGAATGTCAAAAATGTAGCAACAGTGCATTCTGCTGGAAGAAAGCTGATAAGTCAAGCCTTGTATAAATGTTTGTTTCTGTTGTTTTGAGACCAGAATTAATTGCTAGATTTTACATGCATAGTGTCTTTGATTACTGTGTTTTCCCGACCAGGTGCAAGATCAAAGCAACGTGGATGTAGAGTTTCTGTTGGCCTGGGAAACCAGAAAATTGTTAGGAATGATGTAATCTGAAATGAGTCAGCAGGATGTGTTATCAATTTAAGGACAGGGAGACTCAGAGCATTTTGCATTCGTCTTCAGAACATCCAACATCACCGGCACTACCTTGATCTATATGTAAGTTAATTTTAGAACTGTGTTTACTCTTTGATATAGATAGGAAATAGGAAGTCTAGTCTAGCTGTTTTTCTGTATTGATGTCAGAACTATTCTACTGTACCATTTTAAGCATTTTCCTGTGATCTCTGAACTCTTGACTAGCACTGTGTAGTAAGAAGTATTGTCTTATGTTTTTATTATTTATTATTTAATATTTTTAAACCTTTCAACTGTGGCTGTTTTGTGTAGAGATAATTTAAGCTCTAAGAGTACATTGCATGTATATAGTGATACTGTATTAAGCCACTCCAATAAGCCTTGCTGTTCAGTTACACTTACCTTTTGGATAATAATATTGCACAGTAATAATTGGACACCCTTTGATAAGGGCCTTATTAGTAGCTGATATTAGTGGTTGGTGGCAGCTGATACTACCTTATAGACTGGCAGGAAGGGGCATTGCTGGAGAACCTGTACCAGCCTTCCCCAGGAGTGTCTGTGTGGCTGTATATAACTCATATCTTAATGTGTGTGTGTGTGTGTGTGTGTGTGTGTGTGTGTGTGTGTGTGTGTGTGTGTGTGTGTGTGTGGTGTGGTGTGTGTGTGTGTGTGTGTGTGTGTGTGTGTGTGTGTGTGTGTGTGTGTGTGTGTGTGTGTGGTGTGGTGTGGTGTGGTGTGTGTGTGTGTGTGTGTGTGTGTGTGTGTGTGTGTGTGTGTGTGTGTGTGTGTGTGTGTGTGTGTGTGTGTGTGTGTGTCAGTTACTTGGGCAGGGACACGAAGCACTGGTTGGACAGAGAGGGTGCTGGAGGTTTTAGTTTGACCACTAGGCTGGGATCTGGGCCATATAGCTGTGCCAGTGGGAAATCTTATTGGGGATCTGGAGAGAAAGGGAAAAACCAGCCCCAGACTGACTATGATCTCTGTGTACTCTTAAAGGAAATTGTACTTTACTGTGTATGTATTTGTTATCCTTCCCAATGTGGATGCCCCTCACTGGTGTTAGTGGTGAGGATTGAGACTCCTTTATTGCTGGGCCAGTGCATGGGTGTCACAGACCTCTTGTATATCTGCAAAATCAACAGCACCAGAACCACTAGATCTATGGATTTAAATTTTGCTTATGACGTAGGACGTGTTGGAGAGACAGGTACATATCTCAGGGAATCAACATTGTCTGGAATCGGCTTCCCAGCCATGTGAAGCAATGCCCTTCCCTAGCCCTATTCAAGTTCAACCTGGACAAGTGGATGGGAAATCAGAAATTCACCTCTGGTCTGACACCTACTGTATGTGTCTGATGGACAGTGGTAGCCATTAAATAATGCCCTAACTAATATCTACCCCTTAAAGCAATCTCTAAGGCACAATGACTATTGAGATAGATTTGGGTTGCATGGCTAGGCTTATAAAGGCCCCAGTGGTCATGAGCCTGGTATAAACCTATGAACCTATGAATCAATTACCTTGCCAAGCATGGTATTTGTTTTCTAATGAACTTTCTCTTTGCCTGATATGTTTGAAGTATGAAAGTTAAAAGTATTATAATTTGAACTTCCAGAGAATACACATTTTATGTCCTGCAATACTAATAATTTTTTAGCAATCCACGATATATGCAGTAATCTTGGGTCTATATTAGAACACCGTTCAAAATTTCAAGTGTTCTAATATCGACCCATTTTCAGCGAACGCTGAAAACATCGAAGAAACAGAAAACCAAATTTTTTTCCTAGGGAAAGAATTTGATTGTCCGTTTCTGTTGTTTCGGTATTTTCAGCACTGTGGTGGAAAGTTACAGGTCAGGTTCAGGTAAGTGTGCAATTGTGTGGATGTAAGGGTTAGGGCGGGTTGCGTGAGTTAGGGTTAGGGCACGGGTGAGGTGAATGTGCGATAGTGACAGACCTTAGGGTTAGGGTTAAGGTAAGTGGATAGTTAGTGATGTATGTATAGTTTAGTGTAGGGTTAGGTGTAAGAGTTTATGTGTATGTGTGTGGATTGCTGTTTGTTTGGTGTGCTTGTGTTGTGTGTATGTGTTTTGGAACAGTGAGTTTTTTCCCTAGGAAAAAATTTGCTGTTCTGTATGTTCGATGTTTGAAATTTTCGATTCATAGGGTTCGATATTAGAACACTCAAAATTTTGAAAGTTCGGTGTTCTAATATAAACCCGTAATCTTCACCTGCACCATAAATTGTCCATCTTTTATATCCATATGATATTAAAAATGCTAAAGATCGGACAAGTTGAATATCTGTGTGCAAAGATGTGTCTCAGTGCTTGAGATCTTACCTAAATTATTCTGCTAAGGATGATTCATCATTGGATTTCTTGGCTGCTTGTCATTTCATTATTGGTTATTGATAGATGCAGACTGAAGCTGTATATTATTTCTAATTCTTCTACTTTTGGAATAAATGTGTCAATTTTACCAGGTTAAGGTGCAAACCCATTTTGAGACTATCTTGCTTAATCATGATAAGCAGACATATCATCCTCATTTTCAGTGAGTAATGTCATATCATCAACATAAGTTTTTAATTATTCTTCCTCCGATTTTCACATCTCAGTTTTCTTCACACAATCCTGATTTTCTGATGGTTTGTTATTTATGTAAATTAAACAGGTATGAAGAACATGTACAGATTTGTCATACACCTTTAACAGTTTAAAATCACTATGGTTCTCCTTGTTCTGTATGAAATATTGGTTTGTGATTGATGAAAAGACTGAATTAGAACTTGTATACTCATGCTTCTCAGAGTGGCCTAGAGTCTTTCATGAGCTACAATCAAAGGCTTTGCAGTAATCAATGATACATAATTTGTTCCATTTATAAACATTAGACATTACATATGTTTTCTTTCTTTCTCTATAGCAACTATATTTATGTCCAACACTACATAAATTTCTCAATTGCTGCCTTCCCTTAAACATCTCTCCTTCTCCTCCTGAAATGTTTTCTCCATGTATCATTCCCCCAAATTCCATTTATTACCATGTAATTTGCTCATGGGTTCATAGGTTCACAGTTATATACTAGGCTAACAATCACCAGGGCCTTTACAAGCATCAGAATGCAATCCAACACTGTTGTGTCCCTATTTATCATTGGCATTTATTAGGAAAGTATATGTTAGTTAGGAGGTTTCTAGTTATGTGGAGGGGTATACTAGTTTCAGTAATACTGTCTGCCTCTGTCTAGAAGAGACACTGAGGCTAGACCAGGGTGAATTTCCGATTTCCTAACCACTGGTTAAGGTTACTGTTTAATAGGGTTAGGGATGGACTCTGCTTAACATGGATGGGAAGCCTATTCCAGAACACGGGGATCCTCTGGGACACATAGATGCCAAAATGTCTTATTTATGTCACAAGCAAAATTTAAATTCTTGGTTCTAGTGCTTCTGATGCCTTAAGTCTTGCAGATGTGCAAAAGTTCCATCAAAGCTTGATCCAAGAAAGCCTTATATGCCAGGCATAGATTGCCTGTCAGTAGCCTGTACAGAGATAGGACAGTAAGGTAATCCATACAGGAAATGTGTTTATATCCTGGATTCTCCTGGTAAGGAACTGTATAGGCATTCCATCTCTTGCATATGTCTGGTCAGGTACATGCCAAGAGGGACATTATAGCAACAATGGTTCTGATAAGGGCCAAGAGAAGTGGCACTACAACTTCCTTAAACCTGGATGCCATGCCTTTACTTATAATTTGGGTGATATAGAATGATTTTCTTATTACCTTGGTCACATGTTGGTCAAAGTCCAGATTATTGTCTATATATGTTCACAGATCCCTGACTACTGGGTCAGCTCTTAGGGGTGTCTTTTCAATGTAATAATTAGCCTGGGTGTCAGTTTTCTCAAAAGGCACTATAATGCATTTCTTGGCATTGAGTTTTAGTCCTTGACTTTGGCACCAGTCATTTGTCTGTGTTAGACCTTCTTGTAAGATGTATTTATCATGGGGGGATCAGTGATAGCTCCCAGTTTGCAGTCATCTGCGAACTTGGTCAGCCAAAGGCTCTTGACGCTAGCCTTTACTTCTGAGAAGTAGATGCCAAACAAGAGTGGTCTCAGCATAGAGCCCTGAGGTACCCCACTGATGACCGGTCTGTTAATGGAGGTAGTATCACCAATAATGATTTCCTGGGTCCTGTCTGTGAGCCAGCTGGCAATCCAGTGAGTTATGTAGGGGTTTATGCCCATTTCAGTGAATTTGTTGACTATACCTGAGTGGGTCATTGTATGGAATGCCTAAGCCAGGTCCAGGAAGGCAATAATCACAGTTTTCCCCTCATCCATTGCCTTGGCGACCTTCAACTAAGAAAATAAAAACACAATTGTAGACCACAAATACACGGTAAATTCAACCAGAACAATGGGGCAAACAAATGGTTAAAATGATTTATTCAGCAGTAATCCACATAAACTCCACTAGAAACATACGAGTGATAAGCACTTTCATCTATGGTAAAGACTTTATCAGATAATTTAAAAGCAATCATATGACCTGTATAAATACACTCTCTGCTAGTCACATGATCATGGGTTCAAAACTTTAAAGTAACAATGTAACAAAATTATTTTACACAATATATAATGTAATTAATGAAATTAAGAAAATATCCTTGACATTTATCTGAAGTATTTTACAATAGACAAAAGTGCTTATCACTTGTATGTTTATAGTAGATTGTGTGTGGATTCTTGCTGAATAAATAATATTAACCGTTTCTGTTAGCCGCATCGCTCTGGTTGGATTTGCCTTGCTGACCTTCTCAAAGAAGTCCACTAAGTTTAGTAGGCATGATCAGCACATTGAATCTTGCATTTGCATACTGACATTCCCTGATTGCTGGAATAAATTTGTTTCTCTTTCTGCCTGGTGTGCATCATTTTCCGCAAACACTATTCTGTCTCCAATTTTTAATACTTTTCCTTTCTGCTACATTTTTGTCAGGATCTATTCTTTCTGCTTGTATGATTTCATCTTTACTAATATAAGTCTTGGCTGCTTCCTAATGGCCATGTTTGTAGCATACACTTGATGTGCCCTTTCAATTAATAAATCTTGTTGTGGAACACCAGTCTACTTGCTTATTTGCGCTTTCATAAAAATTAATACACTCTACTCCTTACAGTCTCTTTGGTACAGCAGAAAATGTCAGGCTTTCTCTGCATGCTCTGTCTTCTAATTATCCTATTTTTTGAAACTGCTGCTCTTGAGAAGCCTCACATTCAGCCAGCCTTTTCTTTATTTCAGCCTCTAAGTTTTGCAGTTTTATCAGTTCATCTGGATAGCTAGTTAAAACTTCTATGTTGTCCAGTCTTTTATTTGAGTTTATATATTCCTTCAATGTTTCATTTATTTTAGTCACCCCTGAGTACATCTGATTTATTCTTTTTCTAAATTACTGGAAATCTCTTGTACCAGAGCTGAAGCTTGAACTGCTTTTTGCTGAACTGCTGCAGATTCTCCCCAGACAGTGTTTTCTCTTCACCTTTCTGGTTGAGCTTCTTTCGGGTTCTTTAAACTTCTTTATTGGCAACCAGGCAGTGTACTTACTAGCCTGTAACTGAAATTTATCCAAGGTGACACTTGCACTGGTACTTTTTTCTGTTTCTTTGTTCAGACTGGGAGAACTGAAATTAAGCTGCTGATAAGTATGCAGCTAAACTGGATGTCAATACAGTACAAATATGGATTTTGAGCATAGATGTGTTGTGAAAACTAAAATGGTGTTCCTTCATTATTTTAGTGATTATGTTCCATTTTTATGACACAAAATGTGTATTTGTACTCATATTTGTTGTTGTGTGAAGTACCTCTACAGCTGCTACTGTTAAGCATACATTTTGTGTGTTCTCAAGGAATACACCATGCAAAATGTTACATTTAACATTTTCTTTCTGTTTCAGTTCTCAGGAATGGTGCCACTGGGGAGACTGGGAAACCTTGCAGGTAAGAACATTTTCTGAAGTGTTTTGCTTGGTAGGATCCTATAGTAAGCTAAATCCATGGCATTATGTACAGTGATGCATCCTTATTTCCCCCATTTCTCCAGCTTGTTTTTTATTATGTTTGATTTGATATTGCTACTACTTTCTTATTACTGCCCATGACCAAGTGTTGTGATGTCATCGCAGTGTTAGTTAAGAGCCTGTAGTATAGGTTGGATAATATATTTTCATGGAGAACAACTATGACTGCATCAGGAGAGAGGCTTTTTTCATAGATTTTTTTGCCAGTATGGCTGATCACTTCACATTCTAGGTCCATTTCTTAACTTCTCAGTTGTGCACAGTAGTACTGCAGTGGGACAACTACCCCACAGAGACTGAGATTGAAAGTTTAAGAGATATGAATATGTGTTTGTATATATCAGTGACCCTCTCAGCAGGCTGAGTAAGGAGAAAGTCACAGACAGTGGTCGTTTCAGGGGCCAGGATCTGCTATAGTATGCACTCACTCAGGTCATTGGACCACAAGTATCAGTATGACTAAGTCATAGTCCATGTGGGTGTAAATGACCTTTGAAGTACCTCCCTAGACTATATGAAGAGAGACATCATAGAGCACTTGGAATGTGTTTCAGAGGTATGAGCCTAGCAGCTTTTTAACTTCTCAAAGGATGATGCCACAGTACGAGCAGAAGACAACAGACTTTAATAATTGGCTTAGTTTCTGATGTCATTCTAAGGGGGATGCAATATTTGTCAGCATGGAAGGAGATGGTCAACAAAACACTCTACTTTGCTAGGGATGGCTATACCTGTCCCCTCTAGGCTTTTGAATAGTAGCTAAAATATTGTCCTCCCCCAGAGTGCCTATTTTAATCAATGCCAAACTGAAAATACTTCTTACATAGCAAATCAAAACCAATAAAATCTAAAGGTGTTACTGCTCAATGCAAGGAGTCTAAAGAAGAAACTCCACTACCTACAAGCTCTCCACATCTAGAGAGTGCTGATCTCTGTGTAGCCAGCGAAACATGGTTTAAAGCCATGGAGAGCACGCCGGCAGTGAAAAACTACAATGCCTTCTATACATTTAGCCCAGCTACTACCCACACAAGGACTAAAGGTGGAGGTGTCACGAGTTACATAAAAAATAAATATAGCTCAAGGATGGTCAAACAGGATCTTGCACTTGAGCTTCTCCACATTCAAGTCACCACAGGCAAAATCCCATACCACTTCCTTGGAAGCTATATGTCCCCCTGCATCACCCAGGAAATCCATAACATGTATTTAAGCTGGCTGGAAACACTCACCATCCAACCAATACCATATTCATGGGTGACTTTAATTACCCCACTATTAGCTGGGAATAATATATGGCAGTAAACATGCAGGCAAAGAGATTCCTGGATTTTGTAAATACAAACTCCCTCCAATCGATTGTCAGTATGCTGACCAGGGGTGCAAACATATTGGATCTGGTCCTCTCTAATATGAAAGAGCACTGAACATCTCTTAATGTAATATCCTGTCTGGTAAGGTCAGACCACAAAATGGTCTCCTTTGAAGTAAAAATAAAACCTGGAACTCCAGCTAACCCTGGAATATTCAGTAACTACTGTAAGGCTAACTTCCTACTGTTAAGTGATAACCTGGAAACATTTCAAGCCCCCATAAACCTTGAGAAAATTGCTGCCTATGTGGAACTGTTCACAGAAACCCTATACAAGAATGTTAATAGATGCAGAGAGGCAGCTGTACCCAACAGGGATAAGTACAGAACTAACTCGAAAACAAACCACCCTAGTGGAATCACAACACCAGTAGGCTGTATAGGGTCTATATCAAAATATCGAAAGTTTACTTACCTGAACACATAAACACCAACACATATTCCGCGAACCGCAAATACACTGAACGCCCTAAACCACAAAATTCAAAAACTCGAAATGTCATAGTTGTCCCATCCCACCGCCCGCTACATACTACCTACACAAACAAACTAAATAAACCACATACATACACTAAACAAAACCCTACTTCTAACCCTAAACTAAACCCTACTTCTAACCCTACACTAAATCTTTCATATACCACCAAGTATGCACTTAACTTAAACCGCACCCTAACCCTAAGTTCTGTAACTATCGCACGCTGACCTTAAAAAGCTATACCCAAACAAACTAAATAATAAACACACATACACTTAATAAAACCCTACTTCTAACCATACACTAAATCTAACATACATTACCATATATGGACTTACCTTAACCCGTACCCTAACCCTAAGGTCCGTAACTAACGCACACTTACCTTATGGAGCTATACCGCAAAAGGGCCAACCATGACGAATCGACGTTTTAAATTTTGTGCTGCAGGACGATCGATGTTTTTGTGGTTCAATGAAGATGTGTCGGTGTTTAGGTGTTCGGGTAAGTAAACTTTCGATATTTTGATATAGACCCGGCTGTATAATAGAAGAAGAAAATCATGGCAAAAAATAGGAGGTGCAGCACCCAGCATGATAAAAAAACTCTCATCAAACTAAACAAACAACTCAGAGGACAAATAAAATCTACCAAAGCCAAATTTGTGGTAAATTTGGCCTCCCAGGCCAAGGACAATCACAAGGCATTGTTTAGTTATATCCACACCTCAAAGGCAGTACGCAATTGTGTGCAGAGCTCATTGTACTGAGCCAGAAGAAGCAGGAATGGAAATCAAACCAAAAGTACATAAAAATCAGGCAACAACTGAATGTGCCAAAAAACGAAAGAAATAATATAAGGTGAAGGGCCAGATGAGAAGGCAGGAAATGTGAAAAATGGATAAATATAGTTGCAAGTATAGAAAATTTCTGGAAGGACCTCATGTTGATCAGGAATGAATAAGGAGTGGTGAATTCAAACCAAGAGATGAAAGGTTAATATTGGCGGCTCAAGATAGTAGGCTATGTACACACTGGTTTGCAAAGTCCATTGAACGTGTGGGAGAAACAGACAAATGTAGGTTTTGTAAAACTGAATTGGAAGCAGTCACACATCTTGTTGCTGTTTGTGACATACTAATGGCAGAAGGACTGTATACTGAAAGGCATAATAATGTGGCAAGAATGTTGCACTGGGGATTGTGCAAGCATTATGGTAATGAAGTGGCTGAAAAACACTGGAAATGTGAGCCACAAAGCATCATAGAAAATTATGGTTTACATCACATGGGATCACCCATTACCGACAGTTCAAAACATAGATGCTAGAAAACCGGATATAGTGGTCCATGTAAAGGAGACAAAAGTAGCATTGATCATTGAATTCAGCATGCCCAGTGACTACAGTGCTTTGCATACAGAGAGACACAAAGTCATAAAATATCAGGATCTGCAGGCCTTTTTTTTTTTCTTCTCTCTTCGTATGTAACTATGTGGAGCTTTTCTCCCCGGGCCTCCACTGAAAATGGGCTCATTCCAGGCCCAGTAGACTTTCCTGGTTAAGAAATGCAATAAATAAATAAATAAATAAATAAATGAGAGCAATGTTGAAGAAAGATACCCAGACAGCTCCAATAGTGTTAGGAGCAACGGGTCTTATAAAAAAAGAATCTACAATCATATTTAGATATGTTACCAAACATGTAACCTGGTACGAATTGCAGAAGTCATTAGTGGGCATATTGCGGGTGCTGTGAAGAGCACTTTTGGCTGACATCAAAGATTGAAACAATACTGCCGCTCATCTGGTCAGGATAAAACAGACGAATGTTAGTGGGTTCTGTTCAAGGAGATTTATTATGTACAAACACATCAGGATTGAGGTTTAATAACTTTAACTTAGATAAACTTATAAACAATCTAGCTATCACATTCATACATGCTCACTGTCTGGCTGCACTCTCAAAATAGCACTGAAGCTAGCACGTGCTTGCTATTTATATGCACGTGCTGTCCTTGAAAATGCTACTTAAAGGTATAACACACACACACTATTCTACATCCTCCCTCTTTGAGATGTAAGCCATGCATTATTGACAACATTAATTGACATGAAATTAATACAAATAATTATTTGATATGCAATTATACAGAACTAAATACATACAGACAATTATGTCCAGGTTACTGTATATTTCACACTAGGTCTGGAAATACAACCAAATCATGTGACATAGAAATTAGAACTAGGTCTAGCAACTGGGATTGTCTCTGCTGAATGCTCAGCCTTGGGGACATCAGGAACATCATCAGGGATGGAAATAGGCGTTAAGACATGTTCTGCAACAGGAACATTGTCTGGATTACTCTGAGATCTAGAGTTTGTATCACAGGAACAATGCTGCGATATTGATTCTGATACAGGAAGAAGATGTCTTCTATTTCTCCTGTACTCCACACCCTCAGATTCCACAAAGTAGGATCTCGGCTTGGCACATATGCCTGTTACTTGACCAATCTGGTTGAAATCTTTCACTGTTTGTATCCTTACTGTCTCTCCTTCTTTCAGTGGATGAAGAAATCTGCTCGATTTGTCATAGCTGGACTTCTGGAAAGAACACTTTCTAAATAGTCGGGCTTTGATTGCTCTGTTGTTTTTAGCTGTAGGCCTCAACAAACTGGAACTGATAAGCAATATTCTTCTAATTTGCCTAGATAGAAGTCTCTGAGCAGGCGAGCCAAGTATATCATCACGGGGTATGTTTCTGAGACTGAGTAAGTTCAAAAAGACATCTGTATTATTATGCTTTGACTTCTCTAGTAATTGCTTTGCACTCTGTACTGCACGTTCAGCTAGTCCATTTGATTGTGGGTATTCTGGGCTACTAGTAACATGTACAAAGTCCCATTCTTTTGCAAATTTCTGAAACAACTGACTGGTAAACTGGGTACCATTGTCAGAGATAACTTTGTGTGGACTACCATGGACTGGGAAATGACATTTCAACTTGGTGATAGCAGTGGACGTTAGGTTAGGTAGTAAATCAATCTCAAACCAGTTTGAATAAGAGTCTACCAACACTAAGTAATGATGATTGTTCTACTCGAATATATCAGTGGCTACTGTTGACCAAGGTAGTTCAGGAATTTGACTTAGCTTGAAGTGGTTCTTTTTACAGAAGCAGTTTAGTACTGTTGCATACTGAACAAGAAGAAAGTACTTTATCAATGTCTTTTACTAGAGAAGGCCAAAATACTAGTCCTCTCACCCTTTTTTTGGTAGCTTCGGAACCTGGATAACTACAATGCAAAATCTAGAAATATTCACATTGTAAGGAAGGAGGAACAACAATTTTAGGACCTTTGAAAATAATGCCATCTTCCATCAAACATCTCACCTATGTAAGAAAAATAAGTTTGCACCTCAGGCAGGAAACTAGATTGCTTTGATGGCCATCCAACATTAATGTAGTGGTTGAGCTTTTGCAAATTTGAATCAGTCTTTGTATGATATCTCAGCTCATCAAGTCTCGTGGTAGAAAAATTATGCACTTCCATTACATCAAAGTAAAAATTCTCTGCATTAAGCTGTTCAGTTGTATTTTTGGGTGAGCTGGATAAGATATCAGCCAGATAAAGAAGTTTGCCTTTTATATAGACCATTTTGAAGTTGTACTTTTGCAATTTGAGCATCATTCCTTGTAGCTCTTTGGAGCTGAATGCATAGCCTTCTTTAAAATAGTGACTAGAGGTTTGGTGATCCGTTTCAATCTGATTAACTTGACCATAAATGCAATCATAAAACTTTTTACATGCAAATACTATTGCCAAATGTTCTTTCTCAATTTGAGCATATTGCATTTCAATTTGGGTAAGTGTTCTAGATGCATATTCAACTGGTCTGCCTGAAGATTAACTGCACCAAGACCAAATTTTGAAGCATCACAGGAAAGAGCTACTGGTTGATTGATTGACATCATAGTATCTTAATGTAGGTGGGGTGGCAATTTTCTGTTTAAGGTGTTCAAATGCTCTCTGGTGATGTTCCAACCAAGACCATGTAACATTTGTGTGCGTCAGCTCTCTCAAAGGTGCTGTCAACTCACTGAAGTCTGGTATAAACTTGCGTAAATAACTGAGCATACCAAGAAAACATTGTAGAAGATGAACATTATCTGGTGCTGACGTCTCAAGAATAGCTGCTTGCTTGGACGGGTCTGGTCACAAGCCAGTGCTAGAAAATAAATGACCTACATATGTAACTTATGGTAGTCTGAATTTGTACTTCAGAGGATTGACCTTCAAGTTCACTTCACATGCTCTGTCTAGAACTCTCCTAAGGTTTCCTGTCATGATCTGCTTCGCCATTGCCTCCAACCAATAAATCGTCTACTATTATGGCACAAGAATAACCTGAAAATATTTGCTCCATTGCACGCTGAAAGACTTCACTTACAGAATTTATTCCAAATGGCATCCTGAGGAATCTATATCTTCCAAACAGGGTACTGAATATAATCTGTAGTGAAGATTTTCGATCAAGCATCACTTGCCAAAATGAACATTTTGCATCCAAGACAGAAAAAAAAGTGGCATTTGGTATTAGGGTTGTGACTTCCTCAACTGTATGTATGGGATGATGTGGTATCTTTAATGCTTTTCTCAAATCACCTGGGTCAATGCATATTCTGATTTCATCTGAGCCTTTTTTGTTGGCTGCTACCATGGATGACACCCATTCAGTTAGTTCTGTAACTGGACAAGTTACACCTTGCTGCACCATTTTATCCAACTGATCTTTAACTTTATTCTGCACAGCTATCAGAACTTTTCTTGCTGATCTGACCACTGGACTGATCTCTGGGTCTAACCTCATAAAATACACAGCTGGAAGTTTGCCCAACTTGTCATCAAAAACATCAGCATACTCTGAAAAAATAGCTTCAGTAAAACTGGAACTGGGACATGTGATTATATGATGAACTTCTTTGGTAAAGGAAAGCAGATTCATTCTCAAACTGTCTCTGAGACCCAATAATGATTGCACAGGTCTTTGGACTACATAGACTAGTAGGCTGTAACAGTTCCTAGCCACATAACATGAAAGCACTACTGAGCCTTCGGTTTGAATCTCCTCACCTCCATAAGCAACAAGTTTCACACAACTGGCCACATTAAGTTGCTCACCAGCTCTCGCCTTAGCAAATGTATCTGCAGACACAACATTACACTTTGAACCAGTGTCTACTTTGAGCTCAGTGGATTTACCATTGATCTGGACAGTACTAAACACTTCATTCTTTGCCTACAAATTTAATGCATCAACCGTTTCACCAATTGCTGACAACAACAAGAATGTTTTGGAGACTTGTCCATGGACCTGTAGCATAGAAAGATAAAGCTCTGTCTGTTATCCAGATAACCTAGGTTTGACCAGTGGGCAGAAGTTGGAAGGACTGTGACAGCACTGGGTGGGAGTGAGAGACTGATGTTGACTTGCATATCCTGGGGGAGTATGATGGATGATATGACCACCACAGCAATGACCTCAACCAGAGAACTGGGATATTGCAGGTGGCAGTTATTATGGAATGGATGGCATACACCACACAAGCCAGTAGGTGGTCCCAGGGCAGGTAACGTGTCTACTCATGGAAAGTCCCTAGTAAAGTAGTTAAAGTGGCCATCGGCCACTGTGTAGATAGAAGGGATTGTTAGGTACGAGCTACAGGTATCAGAATGACTGCTCACCTCCATGCCTGATTTGTGCCTCCTTGGGAGTGCTAATAGGATCTTGCCTAGAGCATGGAACAATAAGTCCATAGAGTTCTTGTTGGAGTCTGGGAACAAATGGATTGGCTGTTATTCCATGGGGTCTGAGAGGGTCAGTAGAGGGGGGCTCAAGGATTGTCAGGATTGTGGACAACTATAGATAAAAAAGTGCTGTTGCAACTTAAGGTTTAGCTTACATCTGGTGGGCAAACAACATCTTACATAGGGAGGATAATTATCTGTCAGCAGGCAGCGATCTGTGGAGATGAATCACTTTCTTCCTTTGCTGTAGGGTCCTGGTTCTGTTTGTCAGTGATGCAGAGCTCATCTGCAAACATGTCAAGCCACTCCTCCTGTTCTTTTGATTTTTGGGAACCCCTTCATATTTGCGTATACACACACACACACACACACACACACACACACACACACACACACACACACACACACACAGTATATGTATGTGGATTCTTAATTCTTTTTTTACTTCAGGATTACAAATCCCTTCAACTGCTGTCAGATGAAATGTGAGAAGTTTTTAAGTGATCATGTCAGAAGGACATCAATCACTATGCATTTTGCACCTTTGAGCTGTTTCAGAGCTTTCATTAAGGTTGCACAGTCCCAAAATCTGTCTGTCCAGTTTCCTTGGCTACATAGCTGTGCTAAAACCACTCCATGCTCATTCTCCTACTTTCAGAGGGCATCAGTCCAGCTTAAGTACCTTAAATCAAGTAACGCACTTGTCAACTGGCGCTGCAACCTTCAGTGATAAATATGGAGTGTTCTGCCCTCATCAGCTAACCCAATAGTCCTGACTGGTGCAGAGGTGTGTCTTACATTCCTTAAATCCTGGGTTATGTAGTATTACTGACACAAGAGCATGATTAGGGAGAGACTATGAATAAAGAAGGACATAGTTTAGTATACTAAATGGTTTCTTGTATTATGTGTCAGTTTGTCAATTACTATAATATAAGCAGAAATAGAACAGTTTGAGCATTATTAGAGGTTAAGTATTATACAGCAATGCACGGTATGCTATCAGTGGCTAAAATTCACTTAACAGGACACTGAAGGAAGCATTATACCATGTATCTGAAAGAAGCCTTACTTTCCTGCACATAATGCTCATTCAAGATTTTTATTTGTAAAGTGTTTGTATATACAGGGAGCAACTTTCTTGTTTTAGCAAATTTACACTGCTCCATTTTACAAAGGGGGATGCTATAACTGTTTGAACATATTTAAGCTTATCCAAGGCATACTTCATAATTTTCTACTTACTAGTATCAGTTTACAATACTTATAAAGGATGTTTAATAGGACTACTGTTAGCCATTGTGCTTTTAGTTTCTTGATAAGTGGCATCATATGGTCAAATGCATCCAAAATATTACAATGATATGAACTGCAATCAAAAGAGATTTCAATATTTACTAAATGGACAAAATACCTTCAGAACATGATTTTTTTATTTAAGAAACAAAAAATCAAAATAATACTTCCAGATTTTGAAACATTGCACGTTAACCCTTGCATAATAATCCAATATTCCTTTCTTTGATTTACAGATCTGTTTCTAGTCCTTCCCAAAGTAACTGAAATACATCTCCAATCATTTACTGTCCCTGCTTTTAAGGTATCACTATATCCTCTGAATGACTATATATATATATATATATATATATATATATATATATATATATATATATATATATATATATATATATATCACAGCATACTTATTTCTGATAATACAGCTAACCCAAACCCCCCAGAGCAACTGAAAACTTGTGCTATATAATATAACTTTCAACAGAGCAGGTAACCAGTAGACTTAGGATAATATGTATAAAACATAAAGATTAACATTTTAATACACAAACATAAGTTATTTTACTAATTGTCCAACCTTTCCAACTCTTCACTTTTCTTCTACCAAAGTCAGTTTCTTTACTCACCAGTTCTTACTTCTACCCTAAGAGCAGCTAACTATCACACAAAATATTGATTTACACTCCCTATTGTAGATGATGGTTTCAAAATATTTAATTATAGCAACACAGATATAATCAATGATCTTACTGAGATTTCTAAAAAAGGTATTACCTTTTACCTTTGCTCATTCAAATAAATACAATATGGTAGATAATATTATTAGCAGGCTCCACCACATAACCCAAGCACTCAGGTCACTCCACAACAAGTACAAATATGACTCTGTCATTGTCCATGTTGGTGTGAATGACCTGAGACGTACCTTCCTAGACTACATGAAAAGAGACATGGAAGAGCTCTCCGATCTTGTAGCCCAGGCAGGTATGACCCTAGCCCTGAGTAGCATTCTGCCATAGCCCAGAATGATACCGCAGTACAAGGACAAAATGATTGACTTCAACAATTGGCTAAGCTTATGGTGTCATTCTAAGGAGATCCAGTATCTGTCTGCTTGGGATGACATGGTCGACAACCACAATGCTTTGCCACAGATGGCCTGCACCTGTCACCCCTGGGATTTTGGATACTGGCTAAGGCTCTTGCTGCCCCTATAGTGCCTTTTTTAGACAAAGTTCAAATAACAAATTCACCACCATAACAGGAACAGGCAAGCAAAAACTGAGAGTAATGCTACTCAATGCTAGAAGTCTAAATCTCAAAATGCACTCACTCGAGGCACTCCTTAAAATGGAGAACATCAATATCTGTGCAGTGACTGAGACCTGGTTCAAGGCTCCAGAGAGCACCCCTGCACTACCAGGCTATAACTCATACCACACGTTTCGGCCAAGTAACCTGGGCCGAAGCACCAAAGGCGGAGGTGTGTCCATATTCATTAAGGATTTCCACACCTCCAGGCTAGTTGCTCAGCATAATACATCCGAGGTTATCCAAGTGCAACTAACACTGGGCAAAACTGCAATCCAAATTGTAGCTTGCTACAGATCTCCCACCACGCCCCAGGATTCCCACTCCTCTTTTCTTGATACACTGGAAAATATTAGGGTTCAGCCAAACACCCTTATAATGGGCGACTTCAAATACCCCACCATTAACTGGGAAAACTACTCATGTACCAACTCCTTAGCTCAATGCTTTCTGGAATTCATAAACTCCAATGCCCTGGATAAACTTATCCACACCCCCACCAGGGGCTTCAGTATCCTAGACCTAGTCATTACCAACATGAGTGACCCGTGTTTCACACCTGAAGTCAACTCCTTGTTGGTCTGATCCGACCATAAGCTAATCACCCTTGATATCCACATCCCGCCCCCACCCCCCCATTAAGGAAACCACAGTAAAACATTTCTCCAAAGCCAACTTCACGTTTCTTAAGACAGAAGTGGTGAACTTCATGACACCCATGCAGATGGACAATACAGTTACAACTGCTGAATCCTACACAAATGCACTCTATAAGCACTTACAAGAGTGCATGGATCGTGCTATCCCAAACAGAATAAAGATGCTATCCTCCAAAAAAAGGAAGCCAATCTGGTGGTCCCCTGCCATAAACAAACTGTACAACAGAAGGAAGAAACTGTTGCAAAAGTGAGTAAAATCCCATGAGTGGAGGAGCTCCCTGGTCAGCCTCAGTAAGAAGTGAGATCCCTTATAAGATCCTCCAAAGCTAGCTACGAAAACAAAATCACCACTAATTCCAGGGACAACCACAAAGCATTCTACAGCTATGTCAAGAATCTCAATGGCAACACCCAGATCTGCTCTGAGTTACAGCACAAAGGCAAGAAAATTACAGAACCAACTGATATTGCCAACATCCTGGCAGATAGGTTCAGTGCTAACTTTACCCCTCTCTCACCCCCTAAAGGGCCCATATCTATACAGGAAGAATGCAGAGTCCCTGTAATCGCAACTATGCAGGTAAAAGCTGCACTCTCTAAAACCAAAAACACAGCATCCATGGGACCGGACAACATCCCAGACTGCGTGTTATACAAACTTCAGAACGAACTGGCTCCCCACTTAGGCACCATGTTCAATAATAGCCTCGCATCAGGCTTTATGCCCACTGAATGGCGCACACAACAGGGGGAGCCACCACTGATCCTGGGAACTATCTCCCTATTAGCCTGACGAGCCTGGTCTGCAAGGCCATGGAATGTATCATCATGGAACTCATAAACAAAGACATTGGTAACCTCCAAACTCTGGATCCCACCCAGTTCAGGTTTGTGAAAGGCAGATCATGCCTCCTGAACCAGATCGACTTCTTTGAGGCAGTCACCAAAGCCGTAGATGAGGATAAGGTGGTTCACACAGCCTATCTTGACCTTGCCAAGGCTTTCGACACCATCCCCCATTCTGGAATTATAGCTAAACTCACTAAACTAGGTATAAATTCCTACATCACAAGATGGGTTGCCAACTGGCTCACTGACAGAACCTACACTGTAAAAGTTGCAGACTCCAAATCTGACCTCAGAGCAGTGACAAGTGGAGTACCACAGGGTTCTGTCCTGGGACCTCTCCTGTTTGGTATCTACTTCTCTGAAATACAGGCTAACACAGAAGGCCTCTGGCTAACGAAGTTCACAGATGACTGCAAACTAAGAGCCATAGTGAAGTCCTCAAATGATGTGGATGTCCTACAGAAGGGCCTCACTGAGACAGATGCCTGTTGTCAGAGCCATGGCCTCAAGCTCAGTGCCAAAAAGTGCAGTGTCATCCCCTTTGGTAAAAACTCTGTACCCATGAACTACCACATAGGCAGCAATCTACTTAACACTGAATGCGTGATAAGAGACCTTGGGACCCAGGTGGACAGTAGTCTCTCCTTTCATAGTCACATCGCCACAGTAGTCAGGAAGTCCTTCTACATGGCACACCTCATCATAAAATAGTTCTCATCCAGGAAAAAAGAGGTCATTGTTCCCCTCTACTCGACACTCATTAGACCCATTATAGAGTACAACGACCCTTTTGGAATGTACCTCAGAAGACATCTGCAGCAGCTGGAAAGGCCACAGAAGTACCTCACAAAGAGGATTACTGGCCTCAAACAAATGCCCTACACTGACCGCCTCAAAAAACTCCAGCTTTACTCCATAGCATATTGCCTACTCCAAGGTATTCTGCCTAACATATAAAGCTATGTCAAACCCAGAGCTGTTGGACATGCTACACCTAAAGAAATCCCAATCCCTCCTTGCTACATGCTCTAGGGACCTAAACCTTGCCACCACAATAAACAGGACATGCTGGAGGGATAGACTCCTGTCCCAGAGACTTCTCATACTCTGGAACAGGCTACCCATCTATGTCAAGCAAAATTCTTCATTAGCACTCTTCAAGAAAAATCTTGATGAGTGGATGGGAAATAGGAAATACACCCCGGGGATCACTTCTGTGTCTCTGCTCGACAGTGGCACAGGAAAATAACTTTCTTGGGTGGCGTAAGCCAGGGAACCTTGTTGGCTAGGCTTACATAGGCCCTTGGGCCAATAGCCTAGTACCTACCTATGAACCTATGAAATTATTTGTGAGGAATGTCAGTTTAACATTTCATTTGAATGACAAAGGAATGAAAACTGTGATTTACATAGGTGTAGTATGTTGCACCCACTATTAGTGCAACCATTAGTAATGTTTGAAGAGACATGTGAAAGTGATCTGAGAGCTTTAGAAGTGAAAAGATCGAGATGTAAATTTTATAACTTGACCAAAGAACAAAATGAAGTGTTGAAACAATTGTCAAAAATAGGAATATTAGAATTATGAAACCTGATAAAGGTGGGGGTGTACTATTGATGAATGCAGTTGGCTATTGTAAAATGTATAAAAATTTGAATAATGAAGAATATTTTGAAATTACTTTATTTATTTATTTTATTTATTTTACATTTGTTGACCGGGCTAGTCTAGCTGGATATATGTCCATTTTCAGTAGAGGCCCAGGGAGAAAAGCTCTAATGGTTAGTACAAGTTTAAACAGAGATCAGCAATACAAGATTAAAATTTATAAACAGAGGTAGGTAATACACATATTACACAAATATGAAAGGAGCAAAAACAAAAAGTGGAGTAATAAAATGTCTTAAAAAATGTAATAAAAAAATGTTTTTTGTTTTCATTTTTTACTTCCAAGACTGAAATTAATATTTCATATACCAAAATAGATGATTGGGTTATGGAATTTAGAATTGACAACTTGTTATCACCTGATTGTGAAAAGTATTTGATTATAAAAAAAAGCTTTAATACCTGCCATTTTTTGTATACCCAAAACTCACAAGAGCAAACTTGACCCCCCCCCCCCATTGCGACCAATAGTAGCTACTGGAGGTTCTAAGACAGAACTGTTAACAAAATGGGTGGATTATAGCATTTGTTTGGATGAAACATACAAATTAAAAGACTCATGGAATCGTTTAGCTAAAGTAGTTTCCACCCCCTTTAATGAAAATGTGTATTTCATAACTATAGATTTAAAGGACCTCTTTTTGGTGACCCCACAGCAAATGGGTTTAAATTGGTTTAGGGATGCTTTGGTGATTGGCATTACCATGTCCTGTGAGGAAATGAATTTAATTATGGATATTACAGAAATGGTGATACAGAACAAATTTGTTTTCTTTGAAGAAGAATACTACAAATAAACTAAAGGAGTGGCTATAGTGTCAGCTTCGGCATCTGTATTGTCAAACATAGTTCTATGGCTTTGGGAAAAACAATATGCAATAAGTAGCAAATACTTGTCGAATATAAATTTATATTTGAAATTTCTACATGATATATTGATATTATAAAAAGGTAGTATTGAATATTAAATGGATTTATTTATTACTTGAATCATACTGTGGAATTTTTAAATTTACCAGTTAATACAGTTTTGACAAAATTAATTATTTTGATATAACTATTATTAAAAGTGAAAAGTTTGGGAAATATCAATCTACTATGTATAGGAAGGTACATTTCTCCAATAGTTTCCTGTACTATGACAGTTGCCCTCCAGTATGTCAAAAAACATAATTTGTTAAAAGAAGAATTTGTCCACTTAACAAGATTTGTGTCAGAAGATAGTAAATTTTTGCAAGAAGCTAATATTTTGAGTAATATGTTTTTATCAAGAGGATACCCCGGGAAGATTATTAAAACTACACATCAGGAAATGTCTCATACCCCTGTATTAAAAAACAAAGTACTTATTGAATTATGTAAGAACAAGAGAGGTGAGAATTATAGTAGTGCTATGACTGAGTGAAGAAAGGAAAAAATATGAAGGTTATTAGAAGCGCAAATTGGAAGTTAATGGTTAAGTTGTACAGGCTTAAAGATAAGTTAGGGGCTATCCTGAATTTTGTTTATAAGAGGGGCAGAAATGTCAAAAATATTGCTGAGAACTTCACCTTAGGGTGAAATCTCATGGCATGACAGAATGTGGTTAATGCCAGCAGTGTAGGTTTATTTACAAGAATATAAATATTGGGTCATATCCAAGGGTATAAACTTACAATGGCAGGTTTAACTGCAGTATGACCTGTGTATGTTTATGTAGCCATATGCTTATCATGTACATTATTTTATATTGGCAAAAGGGAAAGACAATTGTGACAGAAAATATATGAACATGTATATGCTGTTATGAGTCATGAAGAAAGGACTGCATTATACTGACATTCTGTCCATTATAATAATTTCAAGAAAATTTATTTTGGAGACAGAAGCTTAAACAACCGGAGGTGGATTATGGGAGATTAAATTTGAATCTAGGGAAGTGTATTGGCAAAAAAGTTGAATGCTACATAGTAGCCAGTGTTAAATGACAGAATTGTATTGAACAATATTTTGGCTTTGAAGGCAAGTAAAACATAAATTAAAATTCAGAGGTATATAATAAAATTTAAAATATATAAATATGTGTGTGTGTGTGTGTGTGTGTGTGTGTGTGTGTGTGTGTGTGTGTGTGTGTGTGTGTGTGTGTGTGTGCGCACGTGTGTGTATATATATATATATATATATATATATATATATATATATATATATATATATATATATATATATATTACATAATTATTTTACCTAGAATGCATATATGTTATTAACTTTCAAAGGTTTATTTTTAAATGTTTTTTCTTAAAGGTATATGCTTTTATATACATATATGTATATACATATATTTTTATTTTATTATTTATTATGCTTTGCTTGTACATTATAACATATATATATATATATATATATATATATATATATATATATATGAATGAACCTATGAACCTATACATATATTTTTATTTTATTAATTATGCTTCGCTTGTACATTATAACACATATATATATTTTATATATATATATATATATATATATATATATATATATATATATATATATATAAATTAATATAATATGGTTTAATAATTTTATTTCACCAAGTATTTTTTATGTATGGCTAGTGATTTTTTAAGTGTCGTTCTTAAATCTATACATTTATTTTTTATTACTGAACATGCTGCATTTTACGTTGTGTGATTAAGTATTTTCATAATGGATATTTTTATACTTTTATTTAACAGATACATCCTTGAATTTTGTGGATACGTCTGATTGATTATGCATGTATGCAAGAACATGACTGGGTAATTAATATTACATATCTGTATTTTTTAGGTATTTACAACAAGCCACCTTCAAGTTTTACTAGTTCTGAAGAAGTTCTGATGTAGAACAAAGTGCTTATATTCAATTATATTAAATAAATATATTTTCTTGAGGCACTGATACCTCTAATGGCAATTCATTTTGTGAATTTAAGGTATTATGCACTGGTTTGGTGATTCTTTTTATCTTTTATATTTCACAATTTTGGGATTTTTTTGCAAGGAAGTAAATTGGTGGCAATAACAAATATTTAGAGGTATTAAAAAAACAGGAATATTTTAAATATTGGTTATAATTTTAAATTATTTGAAAGCATTTTATTAAACAGAAGAAAAATGGCAAATTCAGACCTTGTTTGTGTGGGGTTACAGTAAAAGAAAGTTTGGTGCATACATTTTGTTCATATAAAAAAACAAGGAAATTAAAGTGTTGGTGAAAATAGTGGTTCAGATTATCTAAAAATTTGGAATGAAAATTTGGAAGAGTTATGTGAAATTTTATTCAGGACATCACTTGGTAACACATTTTTAGTAATGGCAAAGTAGATTAATGAGAACAATTAGAAAATGAAGAAAGATGTAATTGTTAAGAGTTAGTTTTTGAAAGGGGTGGAGGTGTATAGGAATTTTTAGGTTGTTGTGAATTTTATGTCTGGAATGTATATTTTTTTAATAAAGTGTACCCACCTTAACAATAAGCATAATACTACTACAGCTGTGAGACACTGATTATATAACATTTAGTCATCTATTTTAGATGATTCACAGGGAAAATGACCATGTCAGAAATAATTGTCTTATTCTACCTTATGCATACGTGCATGATACCTTGAAGTTAATTAATGTGTTCAGTGACAAATTGATTAACTTAAAATTGGTTCTTAAAATGTGTTTTCAGGAAATTTTACTTCTGGGCACATAAGTATAGACATCTGAATAAGTATTCCACATGTGATGAACACACATACCCCACCCCCACACACTGATATACTTACAATCATGGAATGTTATACTGTTTGGGATGGTTACATTTTTTAAATGACATTTGAAGTTTACAGCTTGTATCAAGTATTTGTTGGTTTGAATAATGCAAATTTTATACACCTCGCCTTAATGCTGATGAGTCACGAAAGAATTTCATATGTGTGATCACATGGTAACCTGCACACGTATACGTCTTTCCATAAGTTTTTAACCTATGATTAATTGCAAAGTTACATGTTCACAAGCTTATTAGATTTATAAGGTGCAGCAAAAGATTTAGATATATTTAAGATTTGTTTTCTTAGGCTTACAGACATCATAGAGGAACATTATTAGGTATCATGATTTGCAATGTATATTTGTAGTATTTTGAAAAATAAGTATTTATGATTACTAAACAGTATAACTTTTCTTTTTTCAGGAAACTGCAATCAAGAAGAGAAGCATGTTGTTTTGTATGCATCTAAGGGCTGCAGATATATACAAAATTAACATTTATATATTTAATTATTGCATGTCTACGAAAGGCAAAATTAAAACTGTTTTGATTTTGATTTTTTTCCTGAATATGGAAACAAAACGATTAACTTATGGGTTACATATTTGTACACTGATATTTTGTAAGACATATAAAACAACAAAAAAGGGTTAGCATTTGTTGTAATTTCTAAATGTAGTTGCAACAGACATTAACATTGATTATGCATGAGTACATTCTGGGAAACATAGTGACAGACAGTTTTAAAACAAAAGTCTTTCATGGGGTAATAAAAATATACAAGTGTAAATCCACAAATTCAAAAGATTTATTGTTTGCATGAACTGTTTTACACACGACTATTTTTTCAATGTGCTTCCACAAGGTAGAGGAGTAAAAAGAAGAAGAGACCTATTTCTTTCCAGAAAGTTGTGAAACGTAACTACATGCAGAGCTCAAAAAGAGTTGCACTGACCTCTGAGTAAAACAAAAGACACATAATCCAGACTGAAGGCTAGAAAGTTTCCACCATTCCAGATTCTAGCCAAAGCTGTGTTTATAACAGACACATCAATAATGACTTTGGAAAACAGAAGGCAATAATAAAATCATTTTTGTTATTTTTAGCTAAAGTTAAAATCTGGACTGGTAAACCAAAATAAGCTATTATGCAGTAATAGGCAGCAATGACAATGAGATTAGAGACCGTCTGAGTTTACTTCAGCAAGTTGAAGACCTTTCATGGGGGAAAGAAGCTAATAGGTCATAATGATTATAGTTAACTCATCTGTTTTCATGTTGAGTAGGGGGTTTGAAATTCTAGTTGTAGTTTTTTAATATAATTTTCATGAGCCCATAGCACATTGGGACATAAATGCATAATTTTTCTGAGCGAATAGCATGTTATGGTATGGCATGCTAGGATGCAAAGGTGTAATTTTCATTAACCTACAGCATGATGGGATGTAGAGAGGGTGAATGGAATTCATTTTTCCATTAAGTTAACAGGCATGATGAAAGATATGGAGTGAGTGATAGCACTAAAGTCAGGAAAAAAGAGAGAATAATGCACAGAGATATATACGCTAAAATGGATAAACCTGGTTATGGGCTGCACAAAGTCCTGACTGGGTCTGAAAGAGTTATGGTAGATTTGGTGAATTGGGGCAGAAATCTGAGTCTTATTGCATTAATTTCTTACTCAGTATGTTTGAAAGTTGTTTTTTTCTATAACTTCTGCTTGTTCCACTGAGGTGTTTCTCAGTGCTGGTTTGAAGATGAGATAATCAGATGAAATGAATGTTGCATAGCCTGTTAATAGTAATGTGCAGGGCTCTTATTGCTGTCTGACATAGCTTTGAATAAGGTATCTTGTCATCTTTTTCCTAAATGAAAGGAAATTAATTTTAATAATCTGTTCATGAATTTAAGCAGGAAGTATAAGAGAACTTTCTTAGGCAGATGGATTTCTTGAACAGAGTAATTTCAGACATTATACTGCTTATACCTCTGCACAAGTAAAGACAGTTAAACTTAGCTGCTTTTTGTTGACTGGAAACATTGTCAGTCAGTACTAGTCATGTGATGCTTCGTCAGGACATAGGTCCACAAAGAAAGAAAGCATGCAGCTGGGAGACAAGAAAATTTACAGGATAGAAAGACATGCTTCACACTATCATTGGTTTGCAATAAATATGTATTTATTTACTTATTTAAATGTATTTTCTTATTTGTTTACCAGGGCAGAACAATGATCAAACAGTGGCCAATTACACAGGTGGGAAATTTATGACAGTTGGTTGCAAGACAAGCCACCCAGTTGTATGAGCATTGGCTCTAGATGATTGTCTCTTTTGAAGTGACACCCCATTCCCATGTGCAAAAAAGGGAAAAAGGGGTTGTGGATGGATGGACAGTTATAAAAGAAGTAATTTGTATTCTTCATAGACAAAGGTGTTATGACAGTCGGATATGAAAGAAATAGTTTGCATCTGACTTTGGTGAAGACTGCACAGTAGTGCTTTTTCAAGGCAGGATAATGAACCTATGATGTTTTTTGCTGTGGTTTGGAGGGTGGACAGTTTTCTTTCCTTGGATATTCTATTCAGGAGAGTCCATAATCCAGTTGGGGGTGAGTAGGGCACCTTTGCCTATGGCCATTCTACTTTCTGGTGAGAGAAAATGCAGAAAAGGAAAGTATTGATTTTGGACATTGTCATCATGACACAGTGTTGAAAGTTTAGAGTTTGGTTTATCTGGGTACTTATGCATTTAAATGTGGTGTAATTTCTATTTGGACTTATTGGTTATAGCAGATTTCCCAGGTTGGGGGTACTAGGTACGTTTTTGTATAGATCCAAATATCATGGCTTTTGATTTCTTAGTATTGATGATGAATTCATTTGCTTAGAGCAAATTAGAAAAGTTATTGAGGTCATTTGACAATGTTGGACTGTGAGGGTCAGCTATATAGATGACACACATGCACAAACTGATTGGCTGCCACTAGAAAGCTGTTGGAGTGTTTTCATTGTTCTAAATACAGTTTATTTGCATAGTCATTACAGTAGAGCCCTTCCAAATGGTGTTGACTTCCTGTCTCACATCATCTTTACACACGCTTTTAATACTTTTGGCAATCTTCTTCTAACCCCAATCCTTGTTATTCTGCTCCCTTCCTTATCTATTATTATTTATTTTGGTTAACACCAAAAACTTCTGCACTAACACTTTAAGAGCTCTAAGCTACTGTACATATTTTATTTTGCTGTTGTCTCTATTTTCTATGTTTTTTTTTCTGCATTTGTTTTAAAGTATCATTTGGCTAGCAACATTACTCTTTTTCTAAGTTGATCACATTCTACCTAATTCATCTGTACCTTTTCAGTGATCTAAATTGGACTTGCTGTTCTTTGTACCAGCCTGTTGAATGTAATTTATTCATTTTTACTCTGCTTTTTTTAAGTTGAACTCACTAGTTATGCATAGTCATTGTTATCTCTTGTAAGCATCATCTCTGGTGTAATTCTTGCACTGTTTATATCTATACGCTGCTGTAACTCAGTTATGATTGTTACTGTGCCATCTGTATTAGCAGTGGTTTGCATTTCTTTTGTTAATCAACTGTTTATTAATTCAGTTATCTGTATTAATTTGTACATAGCTACATTGATTTTATAAAAAGCTTCTTTCACTTCTAACCATGTACACTGTTCTAACATTTTCTCATCTCTGGCTGTTAACGTCTCTCCTGACTATTGCTTTATATTGTCTAAGTTAATTCTCTTCTTGAACTCTGCTCTTTTTTTCTGCCTTCTCTTTTTCTAGTTTTGCTGTATCTTCTCTCTCCGAAAACTGGCTTAATTTCAAAAGTCTATACAATCCTTATTTTACTTACATCTCATACTTAATACTTCTTATACCAGGCTCCTGTGCTCCTGTATGACTACCTCTTTTCCTCACTTTCTGTTTTCACCTCTAGACCCCTTCCCTGATTTTCATTCAGTCTTAGTCTTTTTCTGGCTCATCCCTTTGTTGCCTATCACAACAACACAAACAACGTTATCCACTTTTTCTTTTCTCAGATGTGGTGTTTTTCTGCCGAGAGCCATCCTTCCCTCAACACCTCAGCAAGCTTTATGCTCCTCACTCCTGGATATCAATCTTCAGACACTGTCACCACCATAACTGCTTCCCATGTGAAAGTTTGCTGTTTGCATTTACCAAGCAGTCCACAAGATACTGCAGACTGTTTCACTGTCCTGTGCATAACAGTTGTGCATTCTCTAATATTTTTTAGTTACAACACTCTGCTTATATAGCCTTGAGCATACATGCAGAGGTTTTCATCCCTATTATTTTAACCGCTGGTATTCTCTTAGTGCAGTATCATCCCCAGATTAAAACTCTACCTGCTATCCAGCCTCATTGTGCTGCTTAGCCATCTTTAAGCGCTTCCCAGGTGGATATTTCTCTACATTTCATCCTTTTAGCCCTTTATGTAATCTGAACTGTTGAGCATCCCCTAATTTGGTAAAGAAACCTACTAGTGTATTAATTAAGGGGTTTTGTTCCTTTCACAGTACTCTAACTAGCTTTTCATTAGTAAATTCTCTTACCTGGTACATTTCATCACCTACACATTTTTGTGCAATCACTGTTTGCTGTCTGCTCCCTTCAAGCACGCATAAGCAGATTGATTGGCTGACACTAGAAACCTGGTGGGGTATTTCCCACTTTGCTCCCTTCCTTTTCCTCCCACAGTTCATGCCTCCTCCAATCTGATACAGCTCTGTTTATGTCCATTTCTAGGCCCAGTGTCAATACCCTTAAATAATCCATTACCACTACCTTCACTATTCTAAATACATCTAAATATACAGTCAAGGATTGTATAACCACTACCATCATACCTCTATAATTGAAGTATAAGCCATTATTGCCACCCTTATTTCTGAAACTAATTCCACAGCTACATGGATCATACCTCCCCCACATTTCTTATTCCTTGTGTAACAAACATCTGATCCACACTCTTCTTCTCACTTTTCAATATATTCTTTCCTTCTCATCCTCATCTCTTGTCTTATGTCTTAACATTTCCCTCTTACAACTCGAACATCTATTTACCATTATGTTTGGTGTGGTAACAATGCCTCTCTCAATCAGTTTGTAGTAATCAATCTAGACTTGTTCATTTCCAAAGACAGTGACTTCAACAAGTACACATATATGTCAACAAATACTTGCCCAATTAATCATTCTCAAACCAAATGTACATCAATTTCACTTCTAAAAAAGTATTTAATACTGCCTTCTTACAATTTGTGCAACACTTAACCTTAATGGCCTCACTACAGATCTGTGGTGATATATATCCTAGCTCAGGTCCTGACTTCCACACATTAAGACCTTCCTCCCCTTTCCCCCCCTCAATAAAAACTTTCCACCACCTTCCTTTTCCTCCAGCCTTAGACTCAAGCTAATTAGCATTAATATTCACAGCTTCTCCAACAAGCTGTCATATTTCCACGCCTGGATCACCATGTACATTCCGGATATAACTGCGATCACAATATGATAACCTCTTTATTTCACTCAGCTGATCAACACCCCTAGAGGATATCATACATCCTGCAACAAATATACAATCCTTGACTGGAAGCTAAGCAATGCCGGTGACAATATAACTGTAACCAGTACCTTTCCTGACTCTGTCAGTGATCGTCCACCAACATTCTCCATTTTCCACAAGATCAAACCTTTCAATTATATTCCAGTTATATTCTAGTTCGAAATTTTAAAACCTTTGATCAAAACTCCTTCTTCAACTCCTTCAGGAACTGTAACTGCCCTAACTTTAAATATTGCCTCTTGATCAAGTTATAAAATCTTTTAACTCCTTGTTTCTCTCCATCATTAACCACCATGTTCCCATTAAAAGGAAGAGGGTGAAATCAAATCCAGTCTATTGATATACCCAAGAAACTTAAGAAAATTAGACATCAAGGGGATAGAGCGTGGAAATTATGGCACTCTAGCAGAACCAAATCTTCAGTCTAAAATTCTAAGCAACACTGTAATTGCTCTAAATCACCTGTACAGGTAGAGAAAAAAAATTCTACCAAACTACAACCCTCCCAAGTCGAACCAAAAAGACTTCTGGTTTACTATTAACAACCTCCTAAAGCCTGGTAAAACTTCCCAGCCTGAGCCAATACCCGCCATATCAGATCAGGAGATTGCTTCCAGGTTCAGCTTTTACTTTAATACTACACTTGCATCACTACTTAAGCATCTTCCAGTCCTTGCCCATCCACCATCACATTTTCATCCAGCTATCTCTCTTTCACTTGGAAACCAGTTCCAACAAAACATTTATGAAGTTCTTTAGCAAACTGAAACCCTCGACTCTAGTTACCAGCTGTCTTCCTGCTGAATATCTCACAGCCGAACCATTAGCTTTTCCAGTCTCCATTCTTATAAATATGTCAATCTCTAAATCCATTGTCCTAAAATTATGAAAGCAGACTTTTTTCCTTCCTTTACACAATGGCGGGAAATCCACAAATCGGTTCAATTTTCATCACATTGCCATTCTATCTCCCTTATCTAAAGTCCTGGAGAGATGTGTCTACTCACAGGCTCATCAATTTCTTTTAAACAACAACTTACTTCCTCCACCACAATGTTGTCTCTGCCCCAGACATTAATACAACCACAGCGTTATTGTCCTTTCTCAACACTGTTAACATCAGCAAAAATGAAGGTAAATTTGTCTTCTCAATACTCCTCGATCTTTTTAAAGCATTTTGATACTGTCTCCCTTCCTAAATTACTTCACAATCTTTCCCTTCTAGGTTTCTCTACATCTACCATTCAGTGGTCCTTCAGTTATATTTCTCTGAGCTAACTCAGTTTTTCAAGTGGACCTCTGCTTTTCACTATACCTTCCAATGTCATAGCTAACTCAGTTTGTCAAGTGGACCTCTGCTTTTCACTATACCTTCCAATGTCATAGCTAACTCAGTTTGTCAAGTGGACCTTTGCTTTTCACTATACCTTCCAATGTTATTACATGTACCCTAAATATCTATCATTGGCCCTTTATGGTTTAACCTTCCCCAAACAATATTCTTTCTGCTGCTGTTGAAGCTACACCTATCCTATTTATCTGCACTGCTACCTTCATGTTCTCATTTCAGTCTATCACTCAACACTCCTTTCCCCATTAAAACACGGCTTGATTGTATAGAATTGCAAATAAATTCTAACAAAACCAAACTAATTCTCTTCGCTCCTAAACCTTGCACACATGAAAAATTCACTTCTGCAGTTCTCTCAACACATAACATACAATTACAAGTTGGCCTTCATGCCATGCTGTTAGGGTTTCCTATAAATGACTAACTAAAATGTGGCATTCATATTCAGAGCACCATTAAAAATTTCACAATCAACCTGGACTCCTAAGTAAAGCCACTAACTTTCTCATGGAACACTAACTCAAAACTGTCTGCTATCTAAATTTATGTGTGCCTCTCCTGTTATTACAAATATGTAGTTAACCCACCTAAGCAAACTTTAACAGTTCTACAACCAAACAGCCAAATTTGCAGCCAACATGACATAAAAACTCATCACTGTCTAGATCTCAAAAAAATGAATGGGTTAGAATTCTGTGACTTTCCTTCCTATTTTCAAGTCATAGTTGGCCACAATATTGCCCATCTCTTACATCTGTACTGCCACAGAGTATTCCACTTAGAGTTTTGTGCTCCAAAAATTCACATCTTGCCACAGTCCATAAATATCATAATACAAGTCCTCATGTTGACTCCAGTCACCCTGCCTATGTATCTAAAGTCTGGAACAATATTTGCTCTAATATTAAGACAAACACATGTTTCTCACGTCTTTACGATTCAAGTGAAGTCCCACTTCCTCACTGCCAGTCTTTGTCGCTGCTTTCATTTTATCCTTTTTCTTTTCATTTAGACTCCCAGTTCACTTTTAATTTTACTCTCCTCCTGTTATGCATATATTTCCCCCCTTTAATATTCTCATACTTTTACAGTATTTGTATATATTTACTGTAGCTAATTCTTCTTTTTTAATTGTTGTCCTTTTTTGCTGACTAACTTTTCACCAAAACTTTCCAATTATTCTGCACAATTCTTTCTTTTCTTGTGTTAATTTAGCTACATACTTTATTATTTCTATGTTTATAAACCCTAATTTCATCCTTTCAATACTAACACTAATTTCAGTACTCTTGTCCTTCATCCACATTTCTTATTCCCACTCTCCCACCCTAACCTCGCATGTATGTTCTGTCTACCTGCTTCATTACACGATTCCTTGTACTAAATATCTAAATATGCCCATTTATTATTTCCATTTTCTTACATTTACAATTTAATTGTTAAAATGCTTTCATTATGTTGTTTATTGTAGACTTTTTTCCAGGCCTTCAGGAGTTTTGCATGGCCCAGTTGGACTTTATTGGTAAAACAATGTAATAAATAAATAAATACATAGTGAGGTGTATTTGTGTGTGCGCGTGTGGTTGATTTAGAGTTTTGAGATGACTGGTTGATTGTGGAAAGAGGGTTTGGCTTTATTGGCTTAAATTTGTCCATTAACATACTTAAAAAGAAAAAAAAAGTCATGGGCATTCAGAAGTGCCATATAGCCGAAATGCCTGATATCCTTAAGGGGTTATTTGCATACACCTCATTATCCTCTTTTACAAGACGTTTTAAGGAATCGCGCAGTGAAAACTCTAGCTTGGATAGATTTTTCTTGTAGTTTTTTACTAATTGGAAAGAGGGTTTGTGAATGAAATGCTTGTTAGCTGTAAAGATAGTGAATAATATGGTGGGTGGGTGAGAATGGGGTGGAGATCTTATTAAGCGACACCACATGTGACTGAATGGAATGGGGTTTTCCTCTCATCTGGGAGCCCCAGAATCAGTCAGTGTGCAGTCAATCAAGGCTCAGCATGGACATGCAATGAGAGGTGCAGGCAATACTTCCAGTTAGGAAGCAGGCAGTGTACATTTTTGTTAAGATATGGGCAGTACAGAAGACACTAGATAAGACACGGTGAGCAGTCTCCCATGGGGATTGATTTAACTTACATGCTATTTGGGAAGGAATGTGTTTCTCAAGGATTAGCATCTCATTATGTACATGGACTCTGTTACATGACAACATCCAGCACAGCAACAGGAAAGTCCGGGGAAAAAACACATGCACCCTAACACTACATGGCCTAAATTAAAATGTGGTAACAAAGCGGGGAATTCTGCAAGCAATTAAATAGTTGTAGTGTTTTCAGACTTACTTTAAAGAGTCAACTAACCATAAAAGGACAGCTAGTGCTCATAATGGTTGAATCCTATTCTGTGTATAGTTCTCTTTTCTAACATTTTTGGAGGCTGCAAAGGGATCCATCTGCTAATATTCTACCCAACATGTTAGTGGTTGGCTGCAGTAGATACCTAGAATAAAATAAATAGTATATTATTGTTTTTTTTTTTACTTAAACCACGAAAGAACCATTAATATCCCAAAAATTCAGTGACATTGCATTTACAAGAAGAAGCAAACATTTGCAAGAAGGCCTAAGCATGAGATGCCACAGCTGGTAACAGCTGCAAGAGAGGGATATTAGTACTTTGTTTACCAAACCGACATAATAAATACATTCCAATGATGAGCCACAAGGAGAGATTGCAAGGCTGCCATCATATAGTTTAATTCATACTTCCCTGAGTGAGGGAGAGGCAATGAACGAAGACTAATAGATATATATGCTGCCAAATATTTCCTTGCTGTAGGCTCGATTTACTAGCAAAATGATGGAGAACATCAGAAAGCTGTAATTGGTGCTAAATTTAAGGGACTGGGACTTCTGGTATGGCTGTGCTATGAGCACCAGCAACATTGCAGTGCTCCATGAAAGATTATATGAGAAGTTTATTTTATGTGCAAATATAATGAACATGAGGCCACTAAAAGATATCCAAACTGAAGTGCAACCGAATGGTGGATGGTGTGAGGAATAAAAAGCATAACACAAAGCAGAAGCACTTAGTTCAATCTCAGGTGGCGGGAAAGGGAAGTGACATGGAGGGGGCTGTCATGCTAACCATGATTCAGAAAGAAATAAAACATTTAAAGCAAACCCTAAAGGACAATTTGGCTAGGCAGGAAGAAAAAGTGGTAGAGCTTCAACAAGAAATGAATAACTCAGTGATACTACAAATAGTGATAGCAGAAAATAGAGTTAAAGGTGAAGGAAGATGCAGCAGAATCAAGGCTAGACAGCACAGGCCTGAAGCTGACTGCTTTGGAAGACTGGGCCAGAGGAAAACATTAAGATCGTAGGGGTTCCTGCGAGACATGGAAAACAAGAAAGTAAACAAAGCAGTGCAAAAAAAGTACAAAAAAATGCTGGTGGACTGGTTAAGTGTCCCACCAAAAAAAAAGTAAGAATTGAAAGAGCACATAAGATAGTGTGGAGAGCAGAGCTTAAGGGAACAGGATGTTCAAGGCCATTCACTGCAAGATTCCAGATGTAAGAATAAAAAGCAGAACTGCTGGGAAAACTGTGGAAACCAGGAAAGAAAATGATGTTAGGTGAAATCAGGTTATGTGTGAATCAAGATTATTCTTATGAAAAGAGAAGAAGAAGGAATGACTTTGTCCCATTCATAAAAGCCTGTAAAGAAAAAGGCCTCAGATGGAGACTGTAGTATCCAACACTGTAAAGAATATTTCTATAAGAGAATACTAGAACCTTTACTAGCCTGAAAGAAGCCATGCAACTGTCCAAACTCCATCAAAGCAGAGAATGGGGCTGATGCTGCAGCAGAAAAGCACTGAAATAGCAGCAGATGAGATGCGATCCCAGGGCTCCAACAAGGGGGCATCAGTGAGAGAGTATTTCCTGATGTTCAGAAAACAACTGAAGCTAAGAGAAAGTATAGAGATTATTAGAGAGGGTTGAAGGAGAGATCAAGATGCAGTGCAGGTGGATTAAATAGGAAGCTGGTCCATAGAAACAGAGACATAGGACCTGGAAGAGAGAAATGAAAAATGAAAAGCATAACAAACAGGGACAAATGGACTTTAATTTTTTTGCCTGTTTTTTTACTAAAATGGGCTTCAAGCTAACAGCATTATTTAAACCAGGTAAAGAATGGTAAAGAATCTGCTTGTAACCTAACTATCCATTCATACTCTTTATCTTTACTTTAGGTTACAGGCAGATTCTTTACCTGATTTAAATAATGCTGTTAGCTTGAAGCCCATTATAGTAAAAAAACAGGCAGAAAATGTATAGTTTTCTGTACATGTTTATATATATGTGTGTATGGTATGTGCATATATATTTATATATGAATTTCCTTGCAGTGAGAGTTGCAATGAATGCTGCCCAGTTTTGAAGGGGACACCCCATAGTTTTTATAATATAGGAAATACTATACCAAATAAGGTGATGCAGGTGCTATGAGGCTTGACTTAACTTATGCCCTTTTAGGAGGCAAGGTGATTCACAAGGAGTAGCAACTCAGTAAATACATGGAGTCTGGGAGAAATTCCCATCCAGCACAGCAACAGGAATGTCAGGAATGAATAGAGATATGCACCCTACTAGTACTTCAGGTGAATTTAAATGTGGTATTAAAGCAGGGGACATTTACAGACAATTAAATGGCTGTTGCACTTTGAGACTTGAATCCTTTTCCATGTACAGTACTTTATTTTGAGGCCTTTAGAGGCTGTAAAGAGATTGATATTAAACCCAGAATGTTAGTGGCTATTTAAAGAGTCTGCTCACAATAAAAGGACATATAATGCCTGTAATGTTTGAATCCGACTCTGTGTACAATACTCTGTTTTGAGGTTTTTGAAGGCTAGATCTGCCACAGATACTTTACCCTTAGAGTGTTACTGGCTGGCTGCAATGGCTACTTAAAATATCCACTAACCGTTTGTACAATACTTTGGTTTGAGTCTTTGGAGGCCATATAGGGATCTGTTCACTGATATTTTACCTGGAATATCAATGGCTGGTTGCAGTACTCAAACTGCTGGTGTGAGCTTGGTGAAGGAGACCTGGACTGAGGATTCTAGAAGATTTGCATCTTAACTTAGGTTATTATACTCTAACCTTTAATCTTCATCAATTTTAAACCCCTTATGAGCCTCCATTCTAAAATGAACAAGTAATAAGGATACAGCTATGCTTGTTATTACATGGCACACTAAGCAACTTCCATTAAAGTTCAGAAAAAGGATAGCATTGCTGGTCTTATATTCTCTATGAGCACTTTTAGGCAGGACCATAAACTCATCTTATGTCTTAAGACTGCTCAAATGTCACCAGAACTACCCACATATTTTTTCTACAATAAATAATTTTATTAACATTTTCTAAAAATAACACTTTGGTCCTAGCAAAAATAATAATAACAGTAAAAGATCATTGGGAAAATGTTAATTTCATGGAATCTGTGTAATGATATATATATATATATATATATATATATATATATATATATATATATATATATATATAACAGATAGCTTACAACAGCTTGAGCATGTGGTTAATTGTAGGAATGAGGCATCCAAACTAAAACAAAGACCCTACACTAGTTGTAAAATGCACAGATTCTAAATAAAAAATGCCACAGCTAATAATAATAATAAATTAGATAGTTATCACAGTCACGGGTACCAGAAATCATCATAAAATTTACTGTTTACCACTTTTATTATAAAAAAGTTTGTTTATAAGGCTTGTGAACTCGTACAGGACTCTTTTTCAGCCAACTCTCAGGCTAAATGGCAAACACCATATACACAATATTTAAATGCACATACAATACATGCCTACATTTGCATAATAATCAGACAAAATACAGAAACATTTTATGTATAAAAAGAAATTAACTGTATAAAGTATCACAGTAAATTAGGCTAATAAGATAGTACAATTAAATAGATACAGTTTTGAGAAAAGACCTGCAGTAAGTGACAATACGAACTAACACATTTTGTATTAACACAATGTAGTGCGTGGAGCTCGTTCCAATATTCAGAAAAAAGAAACTAGTTAAGCACCACATTTGTGTGTGACCTGACCTTAACAAATGTTAGGCACTCCCTGATAAAGTTGTTAAGGTTGGGTCCCATGCTAGGCAGTGAAATGCCTATCCTGACCAGCAAATGACAGCAGCGCATCAAAAAATTGTTTCTGTCCACTGTCCATTCCGGTAATGTGTCCCTAAATTCCTCTAATGAACTTAGAAAGTTCATAGGTTCATAGGTAAGTACTAGGCTATCAGCCCAAGGGCCTACGTAAGCCTAGCCAGCAAGGTTCCATAGCTTACGCCACCCAAGAAAGTTATTTTCCTGTACCACTGTCCAGCAGAGACACAGACGTGATCCCCGGGGTGTAGTTCCTATTTCCCATCCACTCATCAAGATTTTTCTTGAAGAGTGCTAATGAATTACTTTGCTTGACATAGATGGGTAGCTTGTTCCAGAGTATAGGAAGTCTCTGGGACAGGAATCTATCCCTCCAGCATGTCCTGTTTATTGTGGTGACATGGTTTAGGTCCCTAGAGTGTGTAGCTCGGAGGGATTGGGATTTCTTTAGGTGTAGCATGTCCAACAGCTCTGGGTTTGACATAACTTTATATGTTAGGCAGAGATCACCTCGGAGTAGGCGGAATGCTACGGAGTAAAGCTGGAGTTTTTTGAGGTGGTCAGTGTAGGGCATTTATATGAGGCCAGTAATCCTCTTTGTGAGGTACTTCTGTGGCCTTTCCAGCTGCTGCAGATGTGTTGTGAGGTACATTCCAAAAGGGGCGTTGTACTCTATAATGGGTCAAATAAGTGATGAGTAGAGGGGAACAATGACCTCTTTTTTCCTGGATGAGAACTCTTTTATGATGAGGTGTGCCACGTAGAAGGACTTCCTGACTACTGTGGTAATGTGACTATCAAAGGAGAGACTACTGTCCACCTGGGTCCCGAGGTCTCTTATTATGCATTTGGTGTTAAGTAGATTGCTGCCCATGTGGTAGTTTATGGGTACAGAGTTTTTACCAAAGGGGATGACACTGCACTTTTTGGCATTGAGCTTGAGGCCATGGCTCTGACACCAGGCATCTGTCTCATTGAGGCCCTTCTGTAGGATGTCCACATCATTTGGGGACTTCACTATGGCTCCTAGTTTGCAGTCATCTGTGAACTTCATTAGCTAGAGGCCTTCTGTGTTAGCCTGTACTTCAGAGAAGTAGATACCAAACAGGAGAGGTCCCAGGATGGAACCCTGTGGTACTCCACTTGTCACTGCTTTGAAGTCAGATTTGGAGTCTGCAACTTTTACAGTGTGAGTTCTGTCAGTGAGCCAGTTAGCAACCCATCTTGTGACTAGGAATTTATACCTAGTTTAGTGAGTTTAGCTATAATTCCAGAATGGGGGATGGTGTCGAAAGCCTTGGCGAGGACAAGATAGGCTGTGTGAACCACCTTACCCTCATCCACGGCTTTAGTGACTGCCTCAAAGAAGTCAATCAGGTTCAGGAGGCATGATCTGCCTTTCACAAACCTGAACTGGGTGGGATCCATAGTTTGGAGGTTACCAATGTCTTTGTTTATGAGTTCCATGATGATACGTTCCATGGCCTTGCAGACCAGGCTCGTCAGGCTAATAGGTCGATAGTTCCCGGGATCAGTGGTGGCTCCCCCTTTGTGGAGAGGGATAACTGTTGCTGTGTGCCAATCAGTGGGCACAAAGCCTGATGCGAGGCTATTATTGAACATGGTGCTTAAGTGGGGAGCCAGTTCGTTCTGAAGTTCATGTAAAATGCAGCCTGGGATGTTGTCTGGTCCCATGGATGCTGTGTTTCTGGCTTTAGAGAGTGCAGCTTTTACCTGTGTAGTTGTGATTACAGGGACTCTGCATTCTTCCTGTATAGATATGGGCCCTTTAGGGGGTGAGAGGGGGGTAACGTTAGCACTGATTCTATCGGCTAGGATGTTGACAATATCAGTTGATTCTGTACTTTTCTTGCCTTTGTGCTGTAACTCAGAGCAGATCTGGGTGTTGCCATCTAGATTCTTGACATAGCTATAGAATGCTTTGTGGTTGTCCTTGGATTTAGTGGTGATTTTGTTTTTGTAGCTAGCTTTGGAGGATCTTACAAGGGATCTCAGCTTCTTACTGAGGCTGACCAGGGAGCCCCTCCACTCATGGGATTTTACTCTCTTTTGCAACAGTTTCTGCCTTCTGTTGTACAGTTTGTTTATGGCAGGGGACCACCAGATTGGCTTCCTTTTTTTTGGAGGATAGTGTCTTGGTTCTGTTTGGGATAGCACAATCCATGCACTCGTGTAAGTGCTTATAGAGTGCATTTGTGTAGGATTCAGCAGTTGTAACTGTATTGTTCATCTGCATGGGTATCATGAAGTTCACCACTTCTGTCTTAAGAAGCATGAAGTTGGCTTTGGAGAAATGTTTTACTGTGGTTTCCTTAATGGTGGGTGGGGGCGGGATGTGGATATCAAGGGTGATTAGCTTATGGTCGGATCTGACCAACGAGGAGATGACTTCAGGTGTGGAACACTGGTCACTCATGTTGGTAATGACTAGGTCTAGGATACTGTTGCCCCTGGTGGGGGTGTGGATAAGTTGATCTAGGGCATTGGAGTTTATGAATTCCAGAAAGCGTTGAGCTAAGGAGTTGGTACACGAGTAGTTTCCCAGTTAATGGTGGGGTAGTTGAAGTCGCCCATTATTAGGGTGTTTGGTTGAACCCTAATATTTTCCAGTACATCAAAAAAAAGAGGAGTGGGAATCCTGGGACATGGTGGGGGATCTGTAGCAAGCTACAATTTGGATTGCAGTTTTGCCCAGTGTTAGTTGCACTTGGATAACCTTGGATGCATTATGCTGAGCAACTAGCCAGGAGGTGTGGATATCCTTAATGAATATGGACACACCTCTGCCTTTGGTGTTTCGGTCCAGGTTATATGGCCGAAAAGTGTGGTATGAGTTATAGCCTGGTAGTGCAGAGGTGCTCTCTGGAGCCTTGAACCATGTCTCAGTCACTGCACAGATATTGATGTTCTCCATTTTAAGGAATGCCTCGAGTGAGTGCATTTTGAGATTTAGACTTCTAGCATTGAGTAGCATTACCCTCAGTTTTTGCTTGCCTATTCCTGTTATGGTGGTGAATTTGTTATTTGAACCCTGCCTAAAAAAGTCACTATAGGTGCAGCAAGAACCTTAGCCAGTATCCGGAATCCCAGGGGTGACAGGTGCAGGCCACCTGTGGCAAAGCATCATGGTCTGTCGACCATGTCATCCCAAGCAGACAGATACTGGATCCCCTTAGAATGGCACCAGAAGCTTAGCCAATTGTTGAAGTCAATCTTTTTGTCCTTGTACTGCGGCATCATTCTGGGTGATGGCAGAATGCTACTCAGGGCTAGGGTCATACCTGCCTGGGCTACAAGATTGGAGAGCTCTTCCATGTCTCTTTTCATGTAGTCCAGGGAGGTACTTCTCAGTTCATTCACAACAACATGGACAATGACAGAGTCATATTTGTACTTGTTGTGGAGTGACCTGTGTGCGTGGGTTATGTGGCGGATCCTGGCACCCAACAGGCAGCTGACAGTAACCTTCTCCTTGTTTAGCCTGGTGAGTGGGACATCAGAATGCCTGACTATAAAGTCACCTATGACTAGTGTGTTGGGTACGTTGTTTTGCCTTATTGGCTGTGGTTGAGTGGCACACTGAGTCTGTGGGCTATGTGTCATTTGGGTTGTGTTGGGGGATGGAGGTTGCTTGCATTGCTGCTTTGGAGGTCTCTGTTGCTTTGACAGATTATTATTGAGAGCCTCCGCGAATGTTTTTGTGTTACTTTGTGTGGAGTTTGGTGGTGTAGATTTAGCGAGACTATGTGATGAGTGTGGTGTGGATTCAAGTTGCTAGAATAACAGGATTTGTGTTTGCATGCATTTTCTGAAGAATGCAAACTCTGAAACTCCAATACATGTCATTATTTAGTGACGTCAATACTTAGTAGTTTGTCCGAAAACCATAGATTTAATGAGGAACAAACCAAAACTAAGAAGCAATAATATGGATGTTCTACAAAAAAATGGACAGTCGAGAGGCATGAAAGGTAGGTGTAAACATGATGCACAGTGTTACACTGCCTTTCTGACAGCATCCATTAAGTGTTTTATGGCTTTCAAAGCCAGCAAAACACTTTGTCATTTTTTCCCCTGTAACCAGTAGTACATTCATCATATAAAGCTTCATGCAGTTCAAAGAATTAAGATTGTCTCGATGATCATGAGCCTGTATTATGTGTTCTTGACATCTATGCCAAGATTCAACTCTCAGGCTTCATTCTTGAGCAGAATTTCTTGGTATTCATGTCTAGAACACATAATAAGCGGTTTATGATCAGTGACCTGATCATAATCCTCTATGTTATAATCAATACAAAACAGTGTTATCGTAAATGTAGAATTGTAAACAAGCCACAGAATGCACAGTTGTATCAAAGCTGTAGACTAAGCCAGCAACTTTGAAGCATGTGCATTTGTATTCATTCTGTAGATGTAATTTCAAATCTTATATGTAACAGATCATGCCATTCTGTATTGTGGTCTGGATCAGAGTTCCATGAAGTAGGAGCTATTTTTTAAACACCTTTATTAAATTATCATATAGGCACATATATGTTAATAAAATAGAAAACGAACCACATTATTTTTCTCATTTACATACATTATGCATTACATGTTTTCTATTTTTTTAACAACTGTCATTCAGTCCAACATTACATAAATTGTTCGATTAAACAGAGTAAGCTGGGATTTTTATGAGTAGTGTAATGGAAGCATTTGCGTTTCCAACAATAATGTTAATTAGGAGGCTAACAAGTTTTAAGTGTTGTTATTATTCGCTTCTTGTATTGGCAACATATTCTATCAGGCTGAACACCATGACAGCGAACAAACTTATTAATTACTAACTTTTTGTTCGTGTTTTAATAAATGAAACATAGTTTTTTTTATATAGATATATACACAATATACATACTAAATTAAATCCATTGTTAATTTGAACATGTTATAGAATTGTAGTAACATCAGCTGGTTTTCAATGTTGTTTCACCTTTGAAAACATAAACTTTTGAGTGATACACCTCTTAGAAGGGCCAATAAAGCACTGAAGGGTGTGTCTATTTAAATGAGGGTTGTTTGAATTGTAATTGTCTGAAGAAGTTTAGCCTATGAGCTAAACAAAAAGCACTTAACAATACAGTCTTAATAAAAAATGTTTTCTGTTGGATTTACACAGTACTGGGCTTTCGTTTTTGTTTTATCTCAAGTTTTGTTCTTGGAAATTCAAGGATATAATTGTTATGGTAATCAAGAAAAGTTGGCTTTTTTGTAGACAATATTATTTTGTACCAGATAAAACCAGAAAAGGACATCTCAGTGCTGTGGAACATTTTGACACATTTTCAAGTCCTTTCGGTGTATGAAATTAATGAAGATAAAACAAAGCGTATAGCTATAAACTATGTACCCACACATGAACTGAGTCAGTAATACCCATATTTATGGGGACACGATAAAATTAAGTATTTAGGAGTACTGATTAAAAAGGATTTTGTTATAGCAGCTAAGGATAACCAGGAAGAAACTAAACAAAAGATAATACAAAAGCTGAGAAACTGGAAGCTGTTGTTTTTGGATATGGAAATTTTATTTATGGTCATAATTACTAAGAAATAACTAGCAATATTTCAGCTATGGTGTGACATAAATGGACACTGGCAATGAATTTTTCTGTCTCCTACCATGGCATATCATACCATGTCTTTCAATAACATGTAGGGCTCGCTGTTTTGAAAATATGAACATAAATATGAAAATATGAATAATGTGACAATCAGTGATAATTTCTCTTTTGCGGGACATCCTAGTCTAACAATCTTAGCATCATTTTGTTAATAACTACTTTTACTGCCAATTGTTAGCTGGTAAGTCACTTTGTTAAAGAAGCCAGACCCAAAAAGGTCTGGACACCATAATGAGCTATGGGTGTAAACTGGAAATATACAAAAAAGTGCTATAAGCCTGAATAAGTTAAGGGAAGGCAGGAATTGATTCATTTACGTAATGTTGGATTGATGATAATTATACAAAAGAATATATGTGATATATAATGTTTGCAGCTATGGATATGTTAATATGGTTTGTTTTATTTTATATAGATGTATGTTTGCCAGTGTGTAAAGTGACAATTCAATAAAGGTGTTAAGAAAAACTAGGTCTTATTAATGTTATCAGTAGACTGTGTTAATGAGTGAGATGTTAAAAGAGGAGCCATTGATGTGTGAACATGTGATGTTATGCTAATACAAAAAACAGGCAAGGGAAGGGGCAAATTACATACAAATAAGTGGAAATTGTGGGAACGCAAGGAGGAGTGAGATTTAAGGGAAGGCAGGAACTGAGCAATTTATGTAATGCTGAAGTAATAATAGTTACAAAAAAGATCATATGTGATGCATAATGTATGTAATTGAAACATGTCAATATGACTTATTTTCTGTTATATCAATGCATGTTTGCCTATGTCTTAAGTGATAATTTAATGAAGGTGTTAAAAATTGCATTGGAATGTCCCCTGCCCAAAACATTGCCACTCCTCTCGATAGAGTATTCATGAAGGGGAGTAATAGTGTGGTTGGAACAAGAGGTAACTAACAGTTTAAGTGAAAGATAAGATTGAGTTGAGACAAGCTAGGGAAGATTTAAGCTTAAGATAAGAGAGAGAATAAAGCAAAAAGTACACAACAGAAGGTGGATAACAGAAATAAACAGGAAAATGATGGATGAATTAGAAGGAATACAGAGATTGTATGATGACTGTGGAGAATAACAGAGGGAGAGGAGACACCACTTAAAGCAAAAACTACAGGAGAATGAAGATGAAAGTATCTTAGCAAAAGGGTAGGGATGAAAAAAATGTTCTTAAAATGCTATGGCAGTTAAAGCATTAACATTGCTATTAAGACATCAGAAGGACAAAGGGGGTGTATGTAAATTAAAAAATAAATGGAGAGCAGAAGGAAGTTAGGAAACTGGAAGGCAAATTGGAAAAATTTAAAAAAGTATTATGCAAAACTGTATGAGTTAGAAGGAATTAATATGGAAGAAGTGGACAAAACAGAAATTAACTAGGAGGATAAAGTGTTACCAGAGATTGAGTCAGGTAAAAAACAGAAATTACTAACATCATTTACAAAATAAAAAAAATACTTGAGACAGTGGCTGATATGAAAAGAGGAAAATTACCTGGAAATGGTGGATTTCTAATACAAAAATGGGAGATAGTTAAAGGAAAGGTGATGGTTATATATGAGACAGTGTTCAGCACTATAATTCAAGGATATGCTCCTCTTCTGTCATGGAAGGAGGCAGTGATAGTGGTAGTTTATAAAGAGGGGAAGGACCCTTTGTTTACCTCCTCATAAAGACCAAAATTGGTATTAAACCATTATTATAAATGTTTTATGCTAATAATGGCTCAGAGGCTTGCAGGAATATTGCCAAATATAATACAGGAGGATCAAAAAGGGTTTGTGGGAGTCAGGAGAGTAAAGTGGAGTATCTATTTAAATTGTTGCAGAAATGGGGATTTTCAGTGATCTGGTTAGAAATGCTAAAAGACTGTAAAGGGTTAGCAATAGAACAATATAAAGGCACAGTTATCAGGAGAAATAATACTAGAAAAAGGGACCAGGCAGGGCTGCCTGCTATCACCACTCCTTTTTGCTATCTACTTAGCGCCTCTAGCCATAACTAAGAGATTCCTCAGTGAAAGGATATGAATGAGAAGAGAGATGGAGAAAAATCACAATGTATGCAGGTGATATACTATTGACTATTACAGACCCAAAAGAAAATTTAGGGAAATTTTGGGGAATATTGTAAAGGTTTGGGAAATGGGTAGGATGTAAGCTAAACAAGGACAAAAACAAAGATATTGGGCATAAATCTGAACTTAGAAGAGACTGCAGGAGAAAGTATTGTAGAAATAGGAAGGAGAACAAATATTTAGATGTTTAGTACGAAGAAACGATAGTGGAATAATTAGAAACAACATGAGAAAATATATGACAAGGTAAGGAAACAACTGTAAAAGTGGAGAAACATTAAATTAGATATAGACTGGAGAGTAATAGTAATACATCTCTATATTGTACCTCAGTTTCTCTACCCTTGGTAGGTATGTTCGCAGGATCCATAAGGATAACTGAAGAAGGTCAGACAGATGATCAGGAGTTTTATAATGGGAAGGAGGAAGACCAAGAGTCACTTGGGATATGCTAACACTGCCCACAAATATCGGAGGTTGGGGAGTTCCACAAATTAGCATCTACTTGTTGTTGTTGTGTCTTTCGGCTTTTCCCGGTTAGGGGTCGCCACAGCGGAACTCCGGTCCGCTAATGATTGGTAGTTGATTTTACGTCCTGAGTTACCAGCCCTGGCGCACAACCTTCAATGAAGGAACACCCATTCACGCATGTCTCTACGCAGAAGACGCTCTAGCTGAGAATCGAACCAGACAGCGTCTGACTGTGAGGCTACAACGCTACCGCAGCACCACCACCGCGGTAAATTAGTATCTACTTGTGCAAATGTAATATATTGAGAGTAAGAGATGTCCAATATAAGCTGGACTGGAAGCAGATGGTAGCAATCACAGAAGAGAGAGAGAGAGACCACAATGATGGGCACACCTCTTAGAGGTAGTGATAGAGGAAATAAGGGCAAGAGCATGGTTGCCAGTATTACAAGAAATACAAACAGTAATGGTCAAAATGATGAATAATGCGCATTAGTAGAAAGAATTACCCACAGGGGATGAAAAGGGAAAAACAAAAACAATCCATACAGCAGAAATGGTGGTAGAGGCAAGTATCAGTTACATATTACTGACAAATATTGATGGGTGATATCATGAAAAAAATGAGAGGAGATGCTAGTCAAATAAGGCCTGACAATGGAACAGGAATGGGAGTACAGTGGACTGAGAGCAAGATGAAATCAGATAGCTCATAGGAGTCAAAGATTCAGGGAACCACCTGAGATAAAGGAAGAAGTGACTAGGAGAAGAATGGAAGGAGGTGGATGCAGTGCATTAATAAATAAAGCCCTTGTATGTTGCAAGACTAATCACCAGAAAATGCATAACAAGTTAAAGGAGCGGCAGCAAAAAGAGCTTCAGGTAAACATTTCTGAGCAGTATTGGTTGAAGGAACCACAGTTGCCAAGATATGCCACTAAGGCAAGAAAATTCATGATAGTTGCTTGGAAGTGCCTACTCTTTTAGTTTATACACCTAGATATTTCCTAGAATTCCTAGCAACTGTTGCAGATGTCAGAAGATAGTGGGGAGATAGTTTTTGGGAATAGGTTCATAGGTGTGTACTAGGCTAATGGCCCTGGAACCTTTACAAGCCTAGCCCATAGGATTACCCTGGCATCGTGCCACCTGACCTTAGTTCCCAGTACCTCTGTCAAGTAGTGCCACTGGAGTTATCCCTGGGGTGAATTTTCTATTTCCCATGCACTCATCAAGATTTCTCTTGAAGAGGCCCACTGAGGCACTCTGCTTGACATATATGGGAAGTCTGTTCCATAGCATGGGCAGTCTGTGGGTTATGAACCTGTCCCTCCAGCTTGTTCTGTTGTTTGTGGTAATGAGGTTGAGGTCTCTGGAGCGTGTAGTGAGGAGGGATTGGGATTTCTTTAGATGTAGCATTTCTAACAGAGCTGGGTCAGACATGGCTTTGTAAGTCAAGCAGAGATCACCTCTAAGTAGGCGATATGAAACAGAATAGTTGGAGTTTTTTGAGTCTGTCCATATAGGACAACTGTTTAAGGCCTAAGATCCTCTTTGTGAGGTATTTTGCAGCCTCTCCAGTTGTTGTAGGTGTCTAGTGAGGTACATGCCAAATGGGGCATTGTACTCAATGATTGCCTAATGAGGGAAGAGTAGAGGGACACAATGACCTCTTTCTTCCTGGATGCAAAACCCTTAGTAATGAGATGTGCCACATAGAAGGACTTTCTGACCACAGTGGCAATGTGGTGGTCAAAAGAGAGGTTGCTGTCAACTTGTTCATAGGTTCATAGGTAGGTACTAGGCTATTGGCCCGAAGGCTTATGTAAGTCTAGCCAACAAGGTTCCCTGGCTTACACCACCCATCTGTGTTCCCAGATCTCTTATGACGCCTTCTGTGTTCAGTGGACTACCATCAATGTGGTAATTCATGGGAACCGGGTTTTTCCCAAAGGGGATGATGACACATTTTTTGGCATTGAGCTTAAGGCCATGGTTCTGACACCAGTCATTGGTCTCAGTGAGGCCTTTCTGTAAGATGTCAACATCACTTGGGGAGTTAATTATGGCTCCCAACTTGCAATCATCTGCAAACTTAGTCAGCCAGAGTCCCTTCGTGTTGACCTGGACTTCAGAGAACTAGATAGCAAACAGGGGAGGACCCAGGACCGAACCCTGTGGGACTCCATTCATGACTGGTTGACAGTATGTCCCAAGTCAGACAAAGTTAGAGTGGACTTTAATAAGTTATTCTATGACCTCTGGGAAGGAAAACTAGGGATAAATAAACAGGTTTATTTGCTAGGATAAGATGAACAAATAGTGAGAATGGAAAAACTAGCACATGTAATAATGACAGGAGCAAAAAAATCAATAATAAAGAAATAGAAAAAAGCAGCTCTAAACATAATTAATGGGAGACTGACAGGTGGAAAAGCAGCTAATGTTAATAAAGGCAATAGAACATATAAGAGTAAATGGAGCCTTTCGAAACAAAGAGCATTAAAAAGAGAAGGGGGAGCAGTCCAACTAAAGGAGGTAGGGCCTCATCTGGAAATATTGTAGAGTGAAAGGGCATTTTGTGGAACTATTTAAAGGGAAAAGAAAAGATGATTTGTAATAGTGATAATCTAAGTATTGGGATTGGTCCTAATTGTAACAAAGGAAAGGAAATAACTTGGATAAATGTTGGCATCATGCGAGAAGATTGTCAGGGTGTGTCTAAAGTGAAAGATTCGAACTGTACACCAAAGATGTAATATGCTGAGTTGAAATTAAGTATGTGTTTTAAACATTATCTAAGTGGTTACCCTTACTGTAATGGTTTAATTTAGTTTTGTTCAGTGGGTGAGCTTTTAGCTCCCTCCTGAATATAGTGTAGAAGAGTAAGTCAGTTATGTATTTAGGGATAGAGTCTCAGATTTTGGGGTCCAAGATTGAGAAGGAATGTTCTCTTTGTTTTAGTTTGGTGAATGGGGTAAGTAGGTTAGGAGTGAAGGATGACCATAATCTTAAGTTAAATGACACTTGTCTTTCTGGAAGTCTGCTAGTGAAGAATGGGAAGGATTCCAAATTGATAAGTTTAGGGATCATGGAGCCTAGCAGAAGTGACGGGAAAGGCATTTGTTCTTAGCTAGAGTGTTGCATTGGTGCTCTGTTTTGGATAAGAACGCTATAAATCTACAAATTTTAGTGCATGTGTTCAGGAACAGGAGTAGTTTTTTTTTCTGATGTGGAGGCAATTAAGGGGACCCCATATTCTAGCTGTGATAAGAGGACCTCTTTGAGAAGACAGGAAATGTGAGAATTTTTAGCCCAAACTGAGATTTATTGACTTTAGCATTGGTGATTTGAAAGTGGTGCTTGAAGTTGAGAGTGGGAATGTAGCAGATTCATATGTTTCTTTAGGTTTGGGCAGTTTCAAGGAGCTCATTATTATTGTATGTGATGCTCCAATCAAAGTGGTGTTTACTGAGCCTTTGAGATGTTCTAAATAGCAAAGATTTGGTTTTCTGGAAGTTTACTACACGTTTATGCTGGGGAAGTCAGTTACTGAGGTTAGAGATGTCAGTTTTAAGGAGATTGGACATAAACAAATTGGAGGAGCCTGATTTGTAGATGACCATATCATAATTAGTAAAGTATAATGGGTAGACTGATCAGGTCATTGGGCAGTTCGTTAATGGCAAAAGAGATGAAGATTGAGGAGAGGATTGATCCTAAGGGATGCCTTTATGGATGGGGGCTGTAGAGGAGGATGAAGATCCAAGGTGTGCAAGAAATCTCTGTCAGGAAGTTATCAAACCTTTGCATAACTTATGGGTTGAAGACAGCATGTTACAAAGAGTGCAGTTGTAGGAGATGATCCACTTTATCAAAAGTCTTAGATAAGTCTATAAAGATGGCTCCAGTGAGGTTCCTTTTCCCATGTTTTACAGGTTGTCATCTGAGGGAGTATATTGCCGTTATTGTACTATAACCAAACAAGAATCCATACTGGGTTGGAACAGAGTTCTATATCTATGAAGGTATTTGGAGAGTTGTCTGTAAACCAACTTTTCTAGTATTTTGTCTAAGGTTAGAGGAATGCAGAGGGGTTGGATGTCTGTAGTTGAGAATAGGCTAATGGATTTTCGTATGGCCCTAACTGTGGCCAATTTCAGTACTGGGGAATTATGTCCTGGATCAGGCAGGTGTTGCATAGGAGTGGGACGAGGATGTGATCTTTACAAAACTGTGATAACCCATATATTTATTGCTTATTCCATCTCACAGTGCTACTCACTCTGTCTATGTGGCTAAGCCTTTCCATGAGCAATAGTAAAATATAGTCTGTGTGCTATGATCGGTTACCAGTATAATGTATGCAAACACAGCCTAGTCCGTCTTTTCTTACATAGCCAGAAAGTATATCTACTTACAGAAAGTGATAGCTGTTGTCTTGACTCCATATTAAGATTGTATTTATTGCTTTTTTAGAGAACAGTTGATACAGAAATTAAATTCCATTTGTACTATATGTATACATTGCAGTTACCTTTTTACATTAATTTGAAATCTAATAGATCATATTTTAGTCAAACATTATTTCTAGAATAGAATGATGTCTACACTTCATGGGCAGTTATTTTGGAATCTATTCTGACTGCTCTTTTCTGTTCTGTAAATGGTATTTATCTGGGTCTTAAGTTTTGGCATGAGTATTGTGTTGTTTGATGTACTTCCCATATTTAGCAGTGAATTCTTGATAGGCACATGCAGAGATGAAGTTGTAATTGCCAGTTTGTGAAATAACATGATTTTATGAAAAAAGTACAGTTTGTGTAGATAACAGTCTCTGTGAAAAAAACATGTGTTGGATGCTATAGGTAAGAAGAAGAAACCAAAATTCCTGTGTATTTCAAATTCCAAGCTGAGCTCTGAAAGGCAGTTGAGTTTTCTTGTATCCCAATAGCTTAGAGAAATCTTTATGTTAAGAGAATTGCATCTTGTGATTCAGTGCTACCCAGTGAACTTTTATGAAGGCAGAGTAGGTTATTGCAAAGAAATTATTCCTGAATTTACTCACAAAAGACATAAAATGTCAGGCAGCAGCTATGTAGTACAGTCATGGCTTTCAAATGTTTGCTGAGATCAATCTGATGTTATTTTGCTTATTAATGTTCTGTGATTCTGTGTCACCTCTGAGCTTTGAAGTGACTTTTGTTTTCATGATTCATTTCAAGTGTCTCACATTATTACAGATGCACAAACGCACTGTTATATTTTTTACAATGGAAATACTCATATTTTACCAAGAGACTGGACTAACCCCAACATTTGCAGTCCTATGTTAGCTGCTGCAGCTATCTTCAACAGTGTAGAAAACGTTACCTCTGTTCTTGTCCTAGTTGCAATTATTCTGATTTATAGATGCAGTAAAATGTACTTTTATTGGTACTTATTTGTCTTTAATATGTTAATACCTTAAATAAATAAATTGCTTATTCATTGATGAAAACAACAATGAAACAGCTAAGAAAATTTTATTTGCAACAAGTTGCATTCCCTACTTATATACAGTTTGTTCCTGTACTATTCCCCGGGTATCCACATCACAGTTAAGCTAAATCATAAACTAGTGGCCTTCACCTATAAAATCTCCAAACTTATAGATACCAATATAAGTGAATTCAAAGATTTCAAACATACAAATTTCATCAAATTATATGGAAGCATTTAAAATTCACTCATAGCATCACAACCCATGATGTAGCCGTAGCAAGTAACTTCACAAAGAGTTATATGCTTACATAGATAATTGTATAGAACTGATAGCCTCAACCAGATCTAAATATAATGGGAAATTTTATAACAAACCTCCCTAGTAGTCCACTAAGATAAATAAACTTTGAAATAAAAGTGAAAAAAATCATTTAAATTTATAATAGATCAAAAGGCCCTCATGTCAAGGTTAACATAAAACTAACTTCTAAAGCAATGCATAAACGTAGGTTAGCACTGGAAGCTAAAGACCACTGCAAATCCTTCTATAACTATATTAGCAAACTTAGAAACAACATCCAGCATTACTGTAGATCAATATGCATGTGTATATACCTTTAAGAAGCTATCCAAGGGTTTGCACTAGAGTAAATGTACTGAACATGTGCGAGCCTGACTGCCATTTTGTAGTTAGCTGTTGAGATGTGGACATGTATGTATGCAAGCTCTGTTTGTTCTTCAGTTTGTTTGTATTTAAAGATGCTGTTACCCATCATGGTGTGTTTGTATATATTAAAGCATCTGAATGAAACTCCAAGCCTTCTTATTTATAATAGAGATGAACGGGTGACATGGTGTCACAAGTGGATGTCTAAAGCAACATGGTGACAGAAACGGCATATCCAAAGGGTCTATATTATCATATTGCATGCTCACAAGAGTGAACAACAGATAATTGACCCCATGTAAGTGAAAGCTTACAATGTTGAAATTTCAGAACAGTGATTATTTTTCAATGGAAAACAATCGCTGTTCTAAAACAAAAAAAACAGTAAAACATTACTTAACATGGGAGGCTTTGCCCCCAACACCCCCCTACTTAAATATACCAACTCCAAGATCACACTACAGTGCCAAAAAGGCATACTAGCGAAAGCGGCCAAATGAATTCTTTCCCAGGGAAAGAATTCACTGAAATGCCGCTTCGCTATTTTGCCTTTTCGTGCTTTACTGTTCGACAAAGCCGCATTCCACAACCTGCATCTGTGACAGCGTAATAGGGAACCTATCCAAAAGGTCATGATATTAGAAACGACATATCCAAAGGGCCTGCAGTCAGAATTAACATACTAAAGGGGCATGAAGTTTAAAATGGTTTGGCGAAAATTATTTAAGGCACTTATCCAGATGTTGGTGGAATATACAGCAGTGGGCCATCCCAAAACTATGCATACTTAGTAAAACAGTTCAGAAATGAATTTCAGGTATTAAATCTTGCTCAGCACTATTTCTTTTTTACATAATATGAAATGAGACATACAGAATGCTATAAATAACACTTGCATAAGCAAATATGCATGATATTGATAAAAATATTCAAATTACTACTGAAAATGTTTGAAATAAAGTCTGATTACATAAAACAAATAAAATAAAGGGAAACAACCGCATTTTTCATAAAGCATATGTACTTTCATATTAAGCAAAGATATCCGAGTTTTCAGAAGTGTATGAAGGGTTCTCATGTTTGTGCAGTGTTATAGTAAGGTGTATTTCACAAAGCACAGCCATTACAAGGCATATTTCACAGAGTAAAGCCATTACAGGGCATATTTCACAAAGCACAGTATTTTGAAGAGTTTATTGTGCATTTGAATGTTGTTACACGCTCACAGCACAGTTTGTTCATACATACATACTTACAAGGACAGTATTTTCAGTGTGTTTGTGTATACTTTGTGGGCATGGCAGGCAGATTTCAAAAGCCCAATGCACTTGTGTTTGACAGTAATATTGCTGAGAATTGGAGAGGGTTTGAGCAAGAGTACGACGTTTTCATATTTTACACAAGGGATCAGAAGCCCGGCGAATCATTTGCAGCATATATAACTGACCTGAGAAATAAAGCTCAAACATGCAGATTTGGTGATTTAAGGGATGAGTTGATAAATGACAGACTTGTGTGTGGCATATAAGATGGTGCTGCGAGAAAGATTTTGCTTCGTGACAGTGATTTAATTTTGAATAAAGCCATTGAGATTTGTCAGATATATGAGCTAACAGAAAAGCACACAAATATGCTTAAAAATGAGAACAGCTCTAGAAGGCACAGTGATAAAGCTTATGTTGATAGTATGCAGCATGTGGTTAAAAGAAACAGGCCCAAGCACATGGCAGCTGTAACCCCTGTAGCACCTACTGGAAAACTCCAGAACTTTCTAGCAAATTTCAGACTTCACAAAGCCTCAGTGAAGCACAAGAGTGAGTCACCACACTCGAAGCATAGGCCCCAATCTAGTTTCATTGCCAACTGTCATAACTGTGGTGGAAGTCATGAATCTAAAAGTGAAAAGTGTTTAGCTTTTGGTCAGCAATGCCAGAAATGTAATAAATGGAATAATTTCAAAAGATTTGGTAAACCAAAAGGCTCACATTCTTTTATTAAAAAGGAACATTTTAAGAAATAAGTTGATCAGCTAGTCTGTGACAAGCCTACTCTTTATGTTGAATGTGTTTCAGTGCTTCATGAAACGGTTAATGCAGTTGATTTAAGGGGCAAGAATTAAGTATCTCATAGAGTTTGGATAAATGGCAAATCCACAGACCTCAAAGTTGACTTCTAAGTGCAATGTTATGTCTGCAGAAACATTTGCCAGAGTATGTAGAGGTGAAAGGCTTGATGTGGCAAGGTGTGTGAAACTTGTGCTTATGGAGGAGAAGAAGTTCAAACCGAAGCCTCAGTAGTGTCTTAATGTTACTTCCAGCAGAGAAGAAGAAGCTACAATTTGTTGTTTTATGTGGTCAAGAGGCACGTTCAGTCATTATTACTGCTCAAACACTCTTTGAAAATGGGACTGATTTCATTTAACAAGGAAGTCCACCATGTTAGCTTAAAAGGCCACTACTACTATAATTTTGCCCAGCACATTTTTTTCTATCTATGCTGATCTTTTCCAAGACAAACTAGGCAACTTTTCAGTTGTTTACTCCATGAAGTTAGACCCAGAGGTCACTCCAATTATCAGGCCAGCATGTAAAGTTCCAGTACCCATGCAGGACAGAGTCAAGGCAGAGTTAGACAAAATGGTGCAATAAGGTGTAATTTGTCCAGTGGAAACTCTATCAGAATGGGTATCTTCCATGGTGGTAGCTCACAAGAAAAGCTCAAATGACATCAGAATATGTATTTACCCATGAGATTTTAACAAAGCACTAAAAGACCCCATCATCCAATGTGCACAGTCGAAGAAGTTGCAGCTTTGATGCAAAATGCCACTATTTTTCTGTCTTAGATGCAAAGAGCTCATTTTGGCAAACTCATTTTGAGAAGAAATCATCATTGTTCACTACTTTTAGTACTCCATTTGGCAGGTACAGATTTTTGAGAATACCATTTGGAATAAATTCTGCAAGTGAAGTCTTTCAGCATGCAATGGAGCAAATTGTCTGGGTATCCTTGTGCCATTATAGTAGATGACATACTGGTGGGAGGGCGTGATGAAGTTGAGCATGACAGAAACCTCAGGAAAGTTCTAGAAAGAGCACATGAAGTGAATTTTAAGCTCAATGCACAGAAATGCAAATTCAGGCTAAAAGAAGTTCCTTATGTTGGTCACTTATTTACAAGTACAGGCCTATGACCAGACCCTTCAAAGCAATCAGCCATTCTCGAAATGTCAGCTCCAGACAATGTTCAAGCCCTGCAATTTTTTCTTGGCATGGTCAACTACCTAGGAAAGTTCATTCCAGACTTGAGCCAACTTTCAGCACCACTCAGAGAGCTGACACATAAAGATATATCCTGGTCTTGGTTAGAGCAACACCAAAGGACATTTATTGCCCTGAAACAGAGAATTGCCAGTCCACCGATGCTCAGATACTTTGATGTTCACAAACCTGTTACACTTTCCTGTGATGCTTTGAAATTAGGACTTGATGCAGTTATTTTACAAGAGGATCAACCTGTTGCTTCTGCACTGAGAACTCTTACCCAAACTGAACAGCAGTACACCAAGATTGAGAAAGAGCTATAGGCAATTGTGTCTGCATGTTCGAAGTTCTATGATTATGTTTATGGTAGACCTATCCAGATTGAAACAGGTCACCAACCATTAGTCACTATCCTGAGAAAACCAATGCATTCAGCTCCAGCCAGACTGCAACATATGATGCTGAGATTGCAAAAGTACAATTTCCATCTTGCCTACAAGAAAGGCAAACTTCTTTATCTTGCTGATACATTGTCCAGATCACCCAGAAATACCACTCAACAGAGCGAAAATCTAGGTTCTCAATTGTTTGATGATTTTGAAGTCATGGAAGTGAGAAATTTTTCTTCCACACATCTTGATGAGTTGACAGATCACACAGCAACAGATGCAGTTTTACAGAGGCTCAACCACTTTATCAATCATGCATGGCCATCAAAGCAATCTAGTTTACCACAAGAACTGCAACTTTATTTCCCATACAGAGATCAGATGTTGTCTGACAAAGGTATCATAATAAAAGGTGTGAAAGTCATTGTTCCAAAGTCCTTGCAACTTGAGTACATTACTATCTTGCATCGTGGTCACTCAGGAATCAAATCTATCAAAAGAAGGGCGAGATAGTATTTTGGCCTTCTATATCACAAGATATTGGGAGAGCACTTTCTTCTTGTTCAGTATGTAATAGTACAAAGCCTCATCAACAGAAAGAACCACTTCAGCTTAACCAGATTCCGGAACTACCTTGGTCGACAGTAGCCACTGATATCTTCGAGTGGAATGGCCAACATTATTTGGTGTTAGTAGACTTTTCCTCAAATTGGTTTGAGATTGACTTACTTTCTAACCTAGCATCTAGTATTGTCATTACTAAGATGAAACATCATTTTGCTGTTCGTGGAAGTCCACACAAAGTTATTTCTGACAATGGCACGCAGTTTACAAGCCAACAGTTCAAAGGATTTGATGGTGAATGGGACTTTACTCATGTCACAGTAGTCCACAATACCCCCAGTCAAATGGTTTTGCAGAACACACAGTTTAAAGTGCAAAATTGTTACTTGAGAATTCAAAATGAGGTAATACTGATGTTTTCCTGAATTTCTTGAATCTCAGAAATGTTCCTTGAGATAAACATCTTGGTTTACCTGCTCAGAGGCTTCTGTCGAGACAAACCAGAACCACATTACCAATCAGTAGTCAATTGTTGGTTCCATGTGTCAAGAACAACAGGTCAGTGAAAGTCAATCTGTTGAAGAAGCACCTATCCCAGAAGTCCTACTACGATAAGACCAGTAGACAGCTCAATCCATTGTGAGAGGGAGAAGTGGTAAGGATGCAAACGTCCAAAGGTTATGATCGGATTGGTGTCATGAGGAATACTGGGCCAGAGCTGAGATTGTACATTGTAGAATCAGAAGGATCAACTTTTAGGTGGGATCGGAAGCATTTGAGACCCGTGTCCCAGCCTATACCACAGCAGATAGTCTGTGAGAGGAAGTCTTTATCTCAGAGTGAGTTGTCCAGTGTTCCAGTTCCAGAGGAAGTTTCAGAGGACATTTCTGTTCTTATGATGAATCCAGAATTCCTGATATGAATTGTGCACCACAGACTGTCCCTGTTGCTAAACCTAGTCCCAACTGTTATGTCACGAGATATGGTTGAATCTCTAAACCCTGTAACAACTATGAAGCAACATGGATATGAACATTCTATTTTGTTTCTAATGTACATAGCAATGCATGCCTAGCTCTAACATTGTTTTGCATAAAGGGCACTCTTTTAAGAGGGAAGATGTAGATCAGTATGCATGGTATATACCTTTAAGAAGCTATCCAAGGGGTTGCACTAGAGTATAAGTACTGAGCATGTGCGAGCCTGACTGCCATTTTGTAGTTAGGTGTTGAGATGTGAACATGTATGTATGTAAGCTCTATTTGTTAGTTAGTTTGCTCATACTTAAAGATGATGTTACCCATCCTGATGTGTTTGTATATATTAAAGCATCTGAACGAAACCCCATTCACTAAAATGGCCTATGCCCCATTAACACAGGTTTTATCGGTAACACTCCATTAAGACGTGGGCTTCTATCTGCCCTGAGTTCTATTATCCACTTGGGTGCAAGGGGAGGGGACCTTACCAATATGACCAAAATAGGTGAGACCAAGTGGATAATAGAACTCAGGGCAGATAGAAGCTCAGGTCTTAATGGAGTGTTACTGATCAAACCTGTGTTAAAGCGGCATGGGCCATTTAACTGAATGATGATTGGTTGTGTATTGTTTAAATACTGCAGTGGTGGTGCTGCGGTAGTGTTGTCGCCTCACAGTTAGACATTGCCCATTCGATTCTCAGTTAGAGCGTCTTCTGTGTGACGAAATGCGTGAATGGGCGTTCCTTCGTTGAAGGTTGTGTGTTAGGCCCGGCAAGCCAGCACATAAAACTCTACTGCCAATCATTAGCGGACCGGAGTTCCGCTGTGGCGACCCCTAACCGGGAAAAGCCGAAAGACACTGATGGTTTGTAACAATATCTGATGAAGGGATTACTTCCCGAAAGTGCTCACTGTTTTATTTCTTGTTTTATTAAAGTACATTGCTTCCAGCCTGGTGGTTTGGATTTTATTAATTTATTTCACTTTCTAAGTTAAAAAAGCAATAACTAAAGTCTGTCACTATTTATGGCCATTGTATCCCCATTATTTTAGGCTTTGTCCAGATTTCTTGCAATAAGAAGTTGAGAGGTATGCATTCCTCTCAACTGTCCAGATTTTTGCCTCATATTTTTGGCCTATTCCTCATAAAAATCTGTGGTTTTCTGGCAAATCACTGAGGATTCAAATAACTAAATAATTTCATACATTTGAGTGTCACAGTTCATTTCCTTCAGAAAATGCATGTTAATATAAATGTTTCTGTTCTAGCAACTTTCTAAGTCTATAAGAACAATATTTAAAATCTGTCCCAATTTTTGGGCCTTTGTATTTGACCCCCCCCCCATTATTTTAGGCCTTGTCCAGATTTCTTATGCTAAGAGGTTGAGAGGTATGGAGGTATAGTATGTAATGCCCTAGTTGGGGGGAGGCAAGTTTGTCAATTAACTTGAGTAGGCTTGACCCTGTAACTTGGTTACAGGAGACAAGAGCCTGAATTATCTACAACAACTACTAGAGTGCTGACAGAATTGTGAGTCTCAATTTCAATACATTTTCAGGGAAATATGAGTTTCAGTGCATTTTCATGGAATTGCGAGTTTCAAGGGAAGAGAAGTTTAATGTTTCTCATGCTCAGTCTGTTTTCAATGTGCAACTAGATGCTCTGTTTAGCAAATGAGAGCAACTCTTTGTACTGTAGAATTTGAAAGCAGTGTTAGCATAATTGCCTTTGGTACAGAAGGTTGTGAATTCTACTCCCACACCATGTTGATGGAGTGCTGGTATTACAGTGCCCTTTGACTGCTGACTAATTTCGTGGATTTTAGGGGTGGATAGTGGTTCTGCACACCTGAGTGTGTCCTTTGTATGAAATGCCTAGTAACTATGAACTTGTCAGTTTATCAGTCATTGCCTATTGCAATATAACAAGCTTACCAACTTTTATAATACAACACAGGCAATTAATTTTTCAAAGCAGCAGGCACTGAATTTGTAGATGTAACACTGAAATGTAAAGTTGTTTGCCAGTAGCAATCTCTTCATAAGTCACAGATCTGTTTAATGTGAAATTATTTGGTTGACTTACTTCTGCAGAGATTGTGCTTTTTGACTGATATTGGTGTATTGTAATGACAGATGTCTGAGTGGCCCTTTATGGTTGAAATTTTCTGAAATAGGTAGTTTTGTCGTTATTGGTTCATACATTTTGTTTCATTGCTTACTGGAAGACTGTTCAAAACTTTCACTGCTTACTGGAAGAATGTTCAAAACAACAAATTTAAAACACATTCTAACAAGTGGTGCTGTATATAATTTAATGCTATCAGGATTCAGGAAGGTGAATCTAAGAACACATACATGTAGGCATGGCCCTAAAAATGTGTGTAAGGAGTGTATAGTTTGAAAACAGCCCAAAGATAAACTTAATCCTCCACTGTCTAGATGCATTTTCTTTGATTGTGGGTTTTAATGCCATTTCAATGAATGTGAGTTTCAAGGGCAGAGAAGTTTACTGCTCAAGCTAAGTCTGTTTTCATTGTGAGACTATTATTTGTTTATAAATGGCTATCACTGTTTGTGCTATTTTATTTAATATCTGTAATCACTGTAGAAGTAAATAAGAAAGCAGTTTGCATGCACTGACTGGTTTGAACAGTATTTGTGGTAAATGGGGAGAAATAGTCAAGTAATGGAACACTGGAATGGCTGAGGAGGGGCTGCTACAGAGGAAGGATAGGAGGTTGCTGCAGGAGGGGCTGCTTTGGGGGGCCCCGATCTATTACCCTGCCTAGGGCACCATTTGACCATGATCTGTATCTGCCCCATGTGACTTGATAATATACCTGGCTATTTAATAACCAATACTAAACAGGCCCAGGCAGATCCACTCCTTAAAATATTTAATATAAGTTTATCCACCAGTTTTTCCCCTGAGGTTTGGCATGCAGCAGTGGTGATACCACTCCACAAAGGTGGCCCCACTATTGACCCTGGTAACTATGAGCCCATGAATCTTACAAGTCCTATTTGTAAAGCCATGGAACATACTACAACTGACTTGAATAATTATGGCATTAACATCTCATCAGATTAAAAGTGCAGTAGTTTGGCTTTGTTAATGGAAACTCCTGTCTAATGAATCTGATCAATTTCTTTGAGAAAGTAACATAAGCTGCTGACAGTGGCCATGCTGTCCAAATGGCATATCTTGATCTGGCCAAAGCATTTGATGCTATTTCTCATGGTTTCATCATTAGTAAGCTAAATGCCTTACAAATAGACCCTTCTGTGGTAAGATGTTTAGCAAATTGGCCAAAAAGAGAACTCACACAGTATAGGTGGTATACGCATCATCAGAGTATGACGTGATCAGTGGTGTCCCACAAGGCTCCGTGCTGAGACCACGTTTGTTCATTATTTGTTTTTCTGATCTCCAATTCATGAACAAAGACCTCTGGCTAATCAAATATGAGGGCGACTGTATACTAGGAGCCAGTCACCCTCTGACACCCAAGCCCTTCAGCAGGAACTTACCCTTATAAATACCTGGTGTGCAAATAATGGGCTTAAATTAAATGCAAAAAATATATATATAACATTGTCAAAGTTGTGAGATTACCTCTCTCAATGATATACAACACAGACAATACCCTCTTCAAAATTTTATTTATTTATTTAAATTTGTTAACTGGCTAGAGCACCAGTTAACCAATGAGAATGTTGTTAGAGACCTTGGAGCGTGGGTTGACAATTCCCTATCTTTTCATAACCATATAATGACAGAGGTCAGAAAGTCTGTCTGTTTGGTACAACCAGTTGCCAGCAGTATATCATTCAGATCTAAAAAAGGTCATTGTTGCCTTTTAAACAGAATTAATTAGGACAGTCATTGAACAAAGTCCCACTTTTCGGATGTTCCTCTCTAGACATATCAATACTCCAGACTTAAACTTCCATATTTGATAGTCCTGTGTATGTTTGAACAAAGTAGTTACTATTCAAAAACACTCAACTGAACAAGATGGTAATAACTCCTTTACCAGTGCATTGGTGGCTACAATTAATTCCTCTTCTCAGATGGTCAAGGACATAGTCTGGAACAATTGGAACATCTCTAAAGTGAATGACAAAGTGTTGAACATTTTAGGAGATTTACCCAAATTTATTTTTAAGATGGGTCAGAATTTCAAATACCTATTCAAACACCCTAAATCCTTTTTTGTAGACACTCACCTCAAATGTACTAGGAAATGTGGTGCCTGTGGGCAATGTTCTTATATTTTTAGAAATCGACTGCATATATTTGAATGAGTTTCCATACAACATCCCCTTAACATATGGAAATTGTACTTCTAAAGGGATGATATATATAAAACACTTCATTTGGGATGTTCAAAATACTATATTGGGAAAACTGAATGATACTTTAGGAAGAGTATTTATGAGCATTTATACACTATTACTAAGAACAATTCTAACAACACCTTATTTTCAAGCACACATAGGACTGTAAAATCTGGAAGTTTAAGTTTGGAATATCAGTGAACGGTGTGGTTCTTGGGGAAACTAGAATTGAAAGTAGTGAACTGATTTGGCAGCTAAGACCCAGTACATCCAACAACCTAGGTTTGAATGACCACATTTCTATTGTTCCTATTTTAAAATCTAGAGGTGCAAGATTATAGTGCTGTTAGATAAGTTCACTGTCTGTTTACAGTTGATCTTTTACATAACATTCAACTAACATTGTTTATTCAATCAGGTTTTAAATTGTTTTTAAATATTATTATATTCAAATTGGACCACTGGAGTTAACTATTACATTCACAAATTGTTATTGGTTGATAATTGACATGTGACACATTAATTTTTCTTATTTAAAATGCATTTGATTTGGTTGTTATGGTTCTGATGAAGTCCTAGTAATTACTGGGGATGAAAGCTCTTAACCATCTTTTCGAGAAATTGATGTTTTATAATGGATGCCATATTTCTTATTCAGATACTCAAATTATGTACATTTGACCCACATGTGTGACACCTGAGGTTAAACTACATGGGGAAATTAAACTAGTTAGCTAGTTAGTTTATCAGGAAATCTGAACTGGGTTACATTGCCCATTTTCAACGGTGGCCAGTGGAGGAAAGCTTCAAGTAAAAGTAAATGCACAATATAACAATGTTTAGACAAACTAAAAAGGACAATGTACACAAAATGATGAATTTAATTTAAAATGGAATAAACAAGAACTGTCATGCAAAGACATTAAGTGTAATAAGTGACATTGGTGCACATTACAGAACATTACTGGAGCAGGAAATAATCAGTGTAAAGATAGTAACAGTAGTAAAATAGAACACTAACAGTCCAATAAACTCACTGCAATAAAACATAAAAAGCAATTTGGGAAGAAATGATTTCATAACCGAGAAAAGAGGAAATCTGGATTATTTAGTATTTTTAGCCAGGAGATTCATAACAGCTGCAGCTACCAGTGTGATTAAAATGTTTACTTCCCTGGTAAACAAAATAAATAAATAAAAATTCAATCTGAGGTTGGTTGTAAATGCAAGAAGATTGCTTGTCTTATTTTTTGAAGGAAATGCTGTTCCATAGTTTAGCTATATTTACCAAGTTTAAGGCGTCCCAATTTGGGGGTTCATTTAAGTTTTGATCCTTTGACCGAAGGTTCCTTTTGGGTTTGTATCATTTTATTACATCTGTGATGACTGGGGTGTTTGAGGAATGGTGTTGTATTTTATGTACCATTATGAGTTGTGTGTATGATGTCTGGTGTGGTAGTTCTAGCCAGATCAGGTTCTGCATCAGAATGCAGTGATGGGGTTCAGTATGGAAGGCCAAATGCAAATTTGCTTATTTTATCATAGGACTATTCAAGCTTGTTCCTTAGTCTGGCTTGAAAATTTGTGAAAACTGTAGCTGTGTATAGCAAGCTTGAAAGTAAGAGAGATATTGGAGTTACCTTCCTGCTCTGGTCAATGAAATATGACCTGGTTTTAGTGCAGTGCTACTTGGTGGATATTACTGAAGGGAAATGTGATTAACTTTGCTTTTTTGGGGATTCAGGAGTAGTTGGGATCTTTCTAGCTAATCGAAAAAAACTGTAGAGCCAGCAAACAGTGACAAACCCAAATAATTTACTGGGAAGACATTTAGAGCAAATGAAGAAGACAGTGACATAACTCAATCTCTTGTTTTAAAGAGTAAATTCACTCCACCCAATCACCCTACTATTGATACATTTGATAAGGTGGTGACCAGAGAAATTTATAACGAATATAATTATTTAAAAGGTATGAAGGTATATCAAAATTTGACGAAAGAAGAGAATAAGATCTTGCAAACTTTAAAGGGGGACAGCTCTATTCGTATCATGAAGCCCGATAAAGGGGGAGGAATTGCTATTTATGACAACTTGAATTATATACAAAAGATATATGACATCTTACATTTTTCTGGTAATTATGCAGCTGTTTCCAAGAACGAATTACATATTGCATATCAAAGAATTGATTCGTATATTGAAGAATATTTGGTTGAGGCGCGCATTACTGATGTTATATACAAGTTTATCAGAATTAGCAATCCTACTTTAGCCACTATGGTGGGAATCCCCAAGATTCATAAGGATACCAAGGACCCACCCCTGAGACCCATTGTTTCAGGCAGCTACTCCAAAACCTTCAACATAGGTAAATTTATTGACACGATATTGAAAAATGTTTACACCTTTATACCACACATGGTCAAGGACTCTTGGTGCTTTTTATCTCAGTTCCCAGTTAAGGAGTTAGATTTTACTAAACCATATATTATAGTCACCATAGATGTGGTTGATCTTTTTTCGTGTATACCTAAGGAAGAAGGCTTACAAGCCTTTTCGAATAGCTTGACCAAACACACGGATTTGGAATGGGATTCTATATGTCTGATTACCGAACTAATGGCCATAGTATTAGATAATAATTTCATCTATTTTGAGGGTGAGATTTTTAGACAGACAAAGGGAGTGGCAATGGGGGCAGCTTGTGCCCCCATTTATGCCAATTTAGTCATGTTAAATTGGGAAGACAATGTGTTGTTTCCTTCAAAATATTTTCAATATGTTCGGTATTACTCCAGGTTTCTGGACGATATATACATCATTTGGCAGGCCACTGAAGGATTGCTACTAGAGTTTTTTGACTTTATTAAAGGAAGTAGCAATTTTTTGAAATTCACCCTAACACACAATACTAAGGGATTACCATATCTTGACACCTACATTGTCAATGATAATGGGAAAATATATTCTAAAATTCACAGGAAACAGACGTTTTCCAACAATTACTTGGATTTTTCTAGTTACCATCCACCTAAGGTTAAATATAATGTATTCAAAGGTCAAGTTATTCGAGCAGTGAGAATGGTTTCAGATGTGAAAGATATGTATAAGGAATTAACCTTAATGAAAGAATTTTTCAGTCAAAGAGGCTATCCCTCAGACATGATGCAGGAAGTGATCTCGTATGTCATTAGTCAAAGAGGTATAAAATACAAATCATTATTGGGATCAGGTATTGTTCAAAATACACCCATCCTTAAAGAAGGTGGAGTTAATCCTAGTTTTAAACGTGCTTGTATAATACCCTATTGTGTAGGAGTTGACAATATCAAAAGTATCATATGTAAATTTTGGTATATGATAAGTAACGATCAAATGTTAGTTGACATTTTAGGCACCAAACCTAATTTTGTTTACAGGATGGGTTGTAATATCAAGAAGTTACTAGCACAACAACATCATGCCAAACGTTCGAGTTTTAATTACTGTAGAAAAACTAATGGTAGAAGGTGTGGATGTTGCAACTACTGTAAATTTATGTCCAGTGCAAGTAAGATTCATCTTAAAAATGGACACAAGAGTATTATTGTTAGTCAACCAGGTAACTGTAATACCAAACAGGTCATTTATCTGGCCATGTGCGACCTGTGCCCTGCCTTTTACGTAGGAAGAACTGAGCGTTATTTGAAAAAGCGTATATATGATCATATGTATTGTATCAAGACCAAAGATTTAAATAATGCCTTATATAGACATATACAGGCAAAAGGAACACAACACACGTTTAAATTTAGTATTCTAGAGGTTATCCCGAATGATCCAAGAGGAGGCAATATTAAAAATTTAATAGCCTTCAAAGAAACCTGGTGGCAATTATATTTGGATGCTACTAATCCACCAGGTTTGAACGAGTGTATTTCTATAAAATCATTACTCATTTAATTATAATTATTATTATTAAATATTTTACAATTTCTTATACACAAACTAAGACTAATGTACATAGTTTATTAATTATCATTAGCCTTCATATCAATCATACTTTACTTTCAATAATGAATAATTACTTATAATATAGATTTATGACGCTATAGTTCAGGTCACCACCTATATCTTTGATTATTATATGTATATTCTTTAGTGGAGTATGTTTATAATTAATCTATTAATTTGTTTATGGTTCATTTATAGTTTATTAATAGTTTATTAAAAGCACATTAAGAGTTCTAATAGTTTTTAACATCTTTTAATAATATATATTTTTTAACATCTTTTAATAACATATTTATAGTATGCCCTCTATTGGAATACTATTACTACTATTTACACATTTTCAAGTAATGAATTCTTCAGCATATTAATATAAATATTCATCAATAAATTATATGAGAGCTGGATAATTCCATTATAGAAGTTTCCACATTCAGTAGGTAACATTGTTCCCTATTTACATCTGTATTTATGGGTAATTATGTTTATTTATTTATTGTTACATTTTTGTACAATTAGATATATATTTATTATTCATAGCACTTTTGTACAGTCAACAAATTGTTTACATATAGGCACATCACTTGCGCAGTGTACTATATTTATAAAGCTCCCTTTTAGGAGGCTTTCTTATATATTTTTTTAAACTGTTTTTTAAACATTCTGTCATAGATTTTTTACATATTTGCAACACATTTTAAATATATTTATAATATATTGTAACAATATTATTATGTGTTTTCTAAGATGTGCACTTTTAGGGAGGAGTATTTTCACAAGGTTGAACGCATCCTTATACAAGTTGAATGCATTTTCTTCATTTGGCATGATTACGCCTCATACGGAGGTAGTGTAATATATCTTTAAAATGTTATTAGCTGTTTTTGGCGCCAATGAAGTTATAAATTGAGTTTTATAAGGCGTTCACTGTTAGTTCTGATGAAGACCATGGATATGGTTGAAAGCGCTTAACTTGTTGTCTTCAGCGTTATTTTCTGTTATCACTGTCTCGTTTGATGTAGTGGGCTCTGTTTGGTGCTACGCATTTGGATGGATCCTGCTGTTTGTTTTCGCTGTCGTTGATGGTGTGTACCTTGTTCTGCATTAAATAAACTGTGAGTTAAACTCTACCTTCGTGGATTATTGAGCCCTTATACGCTCATTGGTGGGACCGAAGTATTGTTTTTGATATTTTTACATATGTAGGAGACAATTCAGTCAATGATATGTTCAGTACATTGTTTATTTCTGTATTATCAGCTTCAACAGATCTACCATGCTGTCCACCCCTGTGTCCCCCCCCCCCGCTTTCACTTAGCCCTAAAGGGGTGGAAGAGTTCCTCCTTTTGGATACTGGTGAGTTGGAGGTGTGTTGTGTATTGGACTCCAGAGTCGTAGAGGATTCTTCCCCTAACTCATCACAACTGGATGTGTATGATTTTTTGAGGCTGGATCGGGGTCTTTTCCTTTTTACTACTTTCCTATTAGATCGGTCAAATCTGATATGTTTATTGGTTGAAAACGGATGCCCACCCTCGTAATCGGTAAGATCACGGTGGAACTTACTCATTTTCTTGTCCTTCACTGTTTGCTCTAGGGTTAATAGATCTTGCTCTCATTTCTTTAGGTTGTTTTGGTAGCCCTCCTGCCCTTCCAATTTGATAATTTCATTGCACATATCAGTGATTTCCGAAATGTTCTTATCAATTATCCTATCATGATACGAGGCCAAAATCTTAACAAATTCCATTGATGTCTTGTGCTGTGCCGCGGCCCATTGTTCTAGCAAGATGGAATCCGCCTCAGAAACTAGAGGCTGTGTACAGACTCTAAGCCCTCTAGGTGATATATCTTTGGCTATGTAAGCCTTAAAAAGTTTAGCATGCCACACATTTGCCCTTAGTGTCCTCATACTTTTGTTCAATTTATGAAAAGCAACCTCACATCTATTTGTTGTCAAAGTGGCTTCATTGCCATGGTGTTCATCCTGATTGGTGAGACCAAAAACCGCTAGGTCATTTTTGTCAGATGAGAGGCCTTTCAATAAATCCTTAAGTTCCATACTGGATTGGATTTATAACAAAAATATTATTAATCAAAAGAGTATTAAAAAATAAATTGACTAGTATATGTTAAAGAATGGCAAATAGGAACAATATCAAAGTATATATGACATTCAATTAAATATGAACAGTCAGTGCCAAGACCTCAGTCAAAATTATCAGAGTATTCAACACCACTTCACTACATAAAATAAAAGGACCCCTGCTGTCATATATGATCAAAATGCTACTAGGAATCGTGAAAAATAATAGCTCCTGCACTGAGTTATTTCCCTCTATAAGTAATTGCAGTACTATGTCCACATAAGATCATCAACAACTACCAGCAATTGTATAGTAGAACAATGTCAGCCCCTGCAATAGTAAGTATGCAGTGCTGAGTACCATAAAAATTGTCCAAAAATGTTGCTTCACTACATAAATACTGAGGACAATAAGGCCCCTGCTGTCATATATAATCAAAATTATACTAGGAATAGTGAACATTAATAGCTCCTGCACTGGGTAGATAATTGCAGTGCTATGTCCACATAAGAAAACCAAAAACTTGCTGCAATCTGTATATCAGCCCCTATGATAATAAATATGCAGTGCTGAGTCCTATAAATATTATCCAGTTGAGATCCAAAATTGCCTCCCAATATAATAAATAATAGTCAAAAATACTATCCGACCCATATATTTGTTACGAAGATATTCAAAAAAGCACCATATAATATCTTTGTTTTTATAAAAAACCTAAATGTCACATGAGTTGAAAAAATGCCTAAAGGCTTGAACCACATCTGATAGTTATATGATGTAGGGCTACCAAAACAATAGCTGAATAATATAAAAGCTGGCCAAAAAGACCCCAATACTAAACAGGAATCACAGTCCCTAGGTAATAATTGTATTTGCAGTTATACATCCAATTGCACCAAGAAATGAGAAGTTACAAAAAATTCCCTGCTAATAGTCCCCATGTAGTAAAATTGTGAGGAAGTCCATAACTATGGTAAACTAGCATCCCCAACTGGACCCTGCATTAATCCCCCAGATCAATAATTTGAATTCCACAAGCAAAACGTCTTCACAGGCCAGTATTTCATTGTGATAGAACTGTCTCATATGTTGCTAAGCCTTCCTTATGAAACAAAATGGTGACACCTGTATTAAAGGCACCTCGAGGCACATACGTATTTGAATCCGTTCCAGACTATATCATAACATATTATCCTGAGGTATTTTTTGTTCGTACAATGTGTAATTTGAATACTGAGGAATTTCCAAGTTATGTCTCATATCTACACTAACTCAAACATATTACTATCCCTTATCCACACATCATAAATGGGTAAGAGCATCGAAGGCATAAACCCCCGTGTCTCTATATATGTTGGTTACCAAGTACCTATGATTAGAAGCAACCTGACATGCCCAAATAAACCCTCCAGTATTTCATGGGTCCACTGTGCAAAACAATTACATAGGACTTATAGACATGTGGCATTTACCTTGTCTGCTCCCACACATTCGTTATTAAACAAAATGGCGCCCATGGTAGCCAAGGTAATATTGCCTAACACCACGAAGCATAATAAATATTTAAACACAATGCCGTATCAGGTATTCCCCGTTTCGACCATTACCCCAAGACAAAGAAATGGTCTGCAATATTTTACCTTCTCCACAAATGTGCCCCGCATCCATAGAATAATGCTACTCACAAAGGAAGGGCATAGCTATAATTATACAAGACGGAAAGATGCCCGTGCATCCTATACATACAGTCAATGTTGCTGAAAGTAATTCAATGTCCAACAGTATGCAAAGAGTCCTAAAGATAAACAGTTCCATACACAAATTGCGCCAGTTATATAATGTCCAGGTGGTCCAGTGCGATAAAAATTTCAAAAATATATAAACATATCCAAAGAATTATGTCAATCAAATAAGTTTAGTTAGAAACCATCATCCTCTGTATGGCTGGTTCCCGCTATCCGACACAATCCAATTTTCAATGGCCCCGATAAGGTAAACACCCAACAGCCAAAAAATGTCCCAAAGTCGTAAACAAAAATCCTTTATACATCCGAAGATTGCCCAGTGTATAATCACAGTACTTGATAGAGACCAAAAGGAAAAACCCGTGGGGATGAACCAAGGAGATTAAATCATTAAGCATGTAGTAAACCCAATGCTTCCTCGCCTCGTCCTCTTGTTAGGATGAACAAACAGCATGCTGGTTATTCCCTGGTTATTCCCCAATATTGAAAAAAGACTGGATATGCTTAAAAGAAGCAATAGAGATCTCTTCAGTTAATAAAACAAGCTAAGCTAAGTCCTCCACCGACATAGAAGTCTCAGTTCACAACACGCCACCGACCAACAGCGGGGGAGGAACACAATGTCGAGAAGAGCAGACCCCTGCATGTATGGTAGCTGCATGGCTCCAAAATCAAAGCACAATTGAAAAAAAACTGTAGAGCCAGCAAACAGTGACAAACACAAATAATTTATTGGGAAGACATATAGCCAAAAAAAGTAAGCAGACTGGTTTCAGCTGTCAAGCCTTCTTCAGTGCATTAAATTAAATAAGCATACAAGCATAAATATATATAGTATAGCCCCACCTGAAGTTAAGTGGGGTAAATTACATCCTTCATTAAAAATATTCATTCAGTCCTGGGGGAAACAGGGCACCCAATTTAATAATCCATTTTTCTCCATATTATTTAATAGCTGATGCCATCCTGATTTGTTATTTCTGTTTTGTTGTATTCTATCAATCACTGTGAATCTGAATGTGGCTTTATGATGTTTTTGTGTATGTTTATATAGCACACTTGTTTGTTTACCAGTTCTATTATCACTGAAGTGTTCTGATATTCTAAGTTTGACACACCTGGATGTTTGTCCCACATAGAAGGCTGAACAGTCACAAAAAGCCATGTAAATCACCCATTCAGACTGGCAATTAGCAAAATACTTTATAGAAAACACTTGTCCATTATTTTTACTAGTAAATTCTTTCGTCTTAGACATATTTTTACAATGAGTGCAGTGTCTGCATGGAAAACATCCCTGCAGGGGCCCATCTTCCAAAGTTATTTGTTTGGGGCTGTTATCAAATATGTTCACTAATTTATAATGATTCAAAAATGAACCAATATTCTTGCCCCTTCTGAAGGAAAAATTATATGTATCATCGTCCAGTGTACTGAGCTTGGTATCAGCCAATAGGATATTCCAATGACTGCGGACACTCTTGATAAGGACATCCGTGTTTCTGCCATAAGTGGTCACCAGTCTGATTTGTGAATTATTATTTTGTTTTTTGTCCCTGTATTGGAGTAGGGTGTCCCTATCCTGACTGGCAGCCCAACGTCTGCCTTGAGCGATGTCCCCTTTCTTGTACCCTCTGTCGCTGAACCTTTTAACCAAATCAGACTCATGTATGATGCGTCTCAGCATCAGACTTGTGTGTACCTAGGATATTGTTGGAGCTTGAAAAACATAAACTGAATCATCAGCTTATTGTATGATTGTTGCATGTTTGAATGCCATGTGCATGTTATTTATGTACATATTAAATAATAGAAGTCCAGGTACTGACCACTGTGGCAATCCTGTTTGTACTGGCAGGTAAGCAAAGTAGGAGTCCTGCATTTTACAGATCACGTATGTCTGCTTGGGTAACCAGAAAACCATTGAAAGGTGATTCTGCTTAGTCCTAGTTGTGAGTACTTGGTGAAGAGAGGGTGAGATATGGTATCAAATACCTTTCAGACATCCAGGAAATAGGGTACAGACAATTATCCATATTTCTTGTTTTGCTGACTGTATCTAGAAAATATACTAGGGATTTTCAGTGCTGTGACAGGGACAGAAGTCATGTTGTGAGGTGGAACGTAAATGTTTGTCTATCAGAAAGTTTAGAATTTTATGATGGATACATATTTCTAGTATTTTGGAAAGCAGAAGGAGAATTGCAATATGTCACTAATTTGAAACTTCAGTAGCAGTACCTTTGTTATGTATTGGTATAATGTAATAGGTATTCCATATTGTTGGAACATGTTTCTTGTAAGGATCTATTGATTAATATTGAGATTAGGTAGCTTACTACAGCTACTCCTAATTTATGATGTTCTGCAGGAACATTTCCTGCTGGTAATGGAGTGGGTTTTAGTTTCTGCAAGTATTCATTTATTGTAATAACTTGCACTGTTCTAAATTAGAAGCTATTTGTCTGATTAGTACTGTAGTTTGAGGTGAGAGAGGATATGTCTACATTCTGTTAGCAGATGTGAGAGGCAGTATCTATAAAGTGTTCATTGAACTTTCAAGATATGGTGATACTAGTTTTGGAGAGAAGTGGGTTTGCGGTGGCTTGCTACCTGGCTTTAAAAGATTGGTTACAGTAGACAAGAACCATTTGGGATTATTGAGGTATGTTGTGTGTGTTGTGTAACAGATCTTTTTGTCTAAAAGAACCTGATGTTTTGTGAGATTTCTTATGTGTCAGTAGTTTTTGGTATTTTTTTTTTTTTTGTCTTTATAAGACTTATTCCAGTTATTATTCCTGGTTTCAATTATTTCTTTTATTTTTCATGTTAGCCATGGTACAGCTATCACTTAAAACTATTTATATTGCAAAGGTGCCTGTTGGTTTAAACTTGTAGAAAGGTGGTATTGAAGTATGAGGCCGCATCATCTAGTGGGAGTGTTTTAGTGGGGTCCAATTCCAGTGTTTCAGGGTTTCAGTGAAAGCATCCTTGTTGAAGGTGGTAATGTTTCTTAAAGGATGTAGGTGCTGACCCTTGGTAATTTTTATGAAATCTGATTACACTGTTTGGATGGTGATTGCTAAGGGTCTCAGGGTGTATTCCAGCTTATTTTATTTTTTCAGAGTTAGCAGATATTATGTTATCCAGAGTGTTAGCTTTGCCAGAGTTTTTTTTTTTTTTCATATCTTGTTATATATTTAATTACTTGGCTTAGACCAAACATACTAATATTTAAGAGGAAGAGCAGGTATTTTGATCAGACCAATTTATGATGACATCACTGAGAAGAAAGGGTTCCTAGTTCTCATTTGTGCTGAACCAGTTGAGTATATTTTCAGTGGTATTAGTACTATTTCTGTTTGGTATTATTTATGCATCTTTTATGTGTACTGCCTTAGGTGACTTTAGTTTGGCAAATGTTGCTATTAATTTCTCAAAGTCAAGTTTTTGTTTTTAGGGTTATACTGACATTTCAAGGATGTTAAGGAACATGGCAGCAACCTTTCCAGAGCATTTAGTGGTTTGGTCACTTCTTATTATGCTGTAGCCTGATGGGCGTGCTTCTTCATTTTTTATAGATGATTTTCACCATGTCGGGGTGGTGGATTTGAATCCAGGCATGAAGTCCATTAATGTTATTGTTCATAGGTTCATATGTTCATACTAGGCTATCTGCCCTAGGGCATTTATAAGCCTAGCCAGAGTGTGTTTGGCTTTCGCCACCCATTTTAAATTAATTTTGCTATGCCCTTTTTCGAGGTTAGTATACTGTGCCTCTGTCTAACAGTGACACAGAAGTGATACCAGGGGTAAACCTACGATCTCCCATCCACTCATCAAGATTCCTCTTGAAGAGAGTCAATGAGAGACTCAGCCTAACCTGGACTGGGATTTTATTCCAGAGTGAAGGGAGCCTCTGGGTTATGAATCTGTCCCTCCAGCATGTCCTATTTGTTTCAGTGCTGAGGTTCAAGCCTCTCGATCGCGTAGCTCAATGGGATTTGGATTTTCTGAGGTGCAGCATGTCCATTAATTCTGGGTTGGACATGGCTTTATACATCAGGCACAGATCGTCTCTGAGCAGGCGGTATGCCACTGAGTAGAGCTGGAGTTTCTTTAACCGGGCAGCATATGACATCTGTTTGAGCCCTTTGATCCTCTTGGTGAGGTACTTTTGGGGTCTTTCCAGTTGCTGCAGGTGTCTGGTAAGGTACATCCCAAAAGGGGCATTTTACTCAATTATGGGCCTGATGAGGGATGAGTAAAGAGGCACGATGACCTCCCCTGATCTAGATGTGAATCCCTTCATGATTAGGTGGGCTATATAAAATGTTTTTCTAACCACTTTGGCCACGTGGTTGTCAAATGAGAGATTGCTATCAACTTGGGTCCCCAGGTCCCTAATTACTTCTTCTGTACTTAATGGATTACCACCTATGTGGTAATTTGTGGGCACTTTGTTTTTGCCAAAGGGGATGACTATACAGTTTTTGGTGTTTAGCTTGAGGCCATGGCTCTGGCACCAGTTGTCTGTTTCTATGAGGCCCTTTTGGAGGATGCTTGTGTCGGCTGGAGAGTCGATTATGGCGCCCAGTTTGCAGTCAACTGCAAACTTGGTCAGCCACAGTCCTTCCGTGTTGGCCTGTACCTCCGAGAAATATATACCGAACAAGAGAGGTCCTAGGACTGAGCCTTGTGGGACGCCACTTGTAACTGGTTTGGAGTCTGACATGGCTCCAGCAATTCTAACCATGTGGGTTCTGTCCTTGAGCCAGTTTGCAACCCATCTAGTGACATAGGGGTTTATATTTAAGCTGGTGAGCTTATCAATAATGCCCGAGTGGGGTATTGTATCAAAGGCTTTTGTGAGGTCCAGGTAGGATGTGTGGACCACCTTCCCCTCGTCAATGGCCTTGGTGATTGTTTCAAAGAAATCAACCAGGTTTAAGAGGCAAGATCTGCCCCTAACAAAGCTGAACTGGGTAGGATCCAGTGTCTGTAGGTCCCCAATATCTTTATTTATGAGGTCCACGATGATCCTTTCCATAGCTTTGCAGACCAAGCTAGTCAGGCTTATGGGGCGATAGTTTCCAGGATCCGTTCAGGCACCACCTTTGTGGAGAGGGACCACTGTTGCTGTATGCCACTCTTTGGGGACATATCCTGTAGTAAGGCTGAGATTGAACAGTAGTTTTATGTTTGGGTTTAGCTCTTCTTGGAGTTCATGTAGGATGCAGCCCGGGACACCGTCTGGTCCCATTGATGCTGTGTTTTTTGCTTTGGAGAGGGCGGCTCTTACCTGAGCATCTGAGATGTTAGGGGGGCAGCACTCTGCTGAGATAGATATTTGCCCTTTTGGTGGGGGGGGGGTTGCGCTGAACCTGTCAGCTAGGATGTTGGCAATGTCTGTGGGTTTGATGTATTTTTTGTCATTTTGGAGTAATTCTGAGCATATCTTGGAATTCCCACCCAGGTTCCTAACATAACTAAAGAAAGCCTTGTGAATATCCTTAGTGTCCTGTGCAATTTTTCTCTCAAAGCTGGCCTTAGACGATTTTATGAGTGCCCATAGTTTTTTGCTAATACTGATCAGAGATGCCTTCCCTTTTTGGGATTTTGCTCTATCATGTAGTAGCGTCCTCCTTCTACTATATAGTTTGTTTATGGCTGGGGTCCACCAGACAGGACGTCTGCCTTTGGAGGATTGGGTCTTGGTTTTATTTGGGATTGCATGATCCATGCATTCCTGAAGGTGTTCATAGAATGCGTTTATAAAGGATTCTGCAGTCTGGGCCGTATTTTCCACAGGCTTGGGGGCTTTGAAGGATTCCACCTCAGTTTTGAGTGTGAAATTTGCTTTAGAGAAGTTTTTCACTGTGGTTTTCTGGGCAGGGGTTGGGGTCGGGATGTGAATATCCAGTGAGATTAGTTTATGGTCTGATCTTACCAGTGAGGGATACACTTCTGGTCTGGAGCATAGAGTCCCCATGTTGGTGATGATCAGGTCCAGTATGTTTTCCCCTCTTGTGGGCGTGGTAACAAGTTGTTCCATAGCATTTGAGTTTATAAATTCTAGGAACCTTTGGGCTAGGGTGTTGGAGCTAGAGTAATGCTCCCAGTCTATGTTTGGGTAGTTGAAGTCACCCAATATAATGGTGTTTAGAGAGACCTTCATATTTTCCAGTGTTCTCAGGAAGGCCGAGTGGGGTTCCTGGGTTTGGGAGGGTGGTCTGTAGCAGGCTATAAACTGGAAGACAGTTTTACCCACTGTTAGTTGCACAAGGATAGTCTCTGATGCTTCGTGCTGTGCCACCAACCTGGAGGTGTGGGTATCTTTGACGAATATTGATACCCCCCCCTCCTTTTGTGGTTCGGTCCAAGTTTTTGGGCCGAAAATCATGGTATGAGGTATAACCTGGTAGTGCTGGGGTGCTCTCTGGAGCCTTGAACCAGGTTTCTGTTACTGCACAGATATCGATGTTCTCCATGCTAAGGAGAGTTTTGAGTGTGTGCATCTTGAGGTTTAGACTTCTGGCGTTGAGTAGCATTACTCTTAGTTTCTTATCCCTTGTAATACCTATGGAGGTGGGTTTGTCTTTTGAGCCTTGCCTAAAAAAGGCACTATGGGGGAAGCAAGAGCCTTTGCCAATATCCAAAATCCCAGGGGTGACAGGTGCAAGCTGTCCCTATCGAAACATCGTGGCTTGTCGAGCATGTCATCCCAGGCTGACAGGCATTGGATCCCCTTTGAATGACACCAATACTTAAGCCAATTGTTGAAATTGATCATCTTGTCTTCATATTGTGGCATCATTCTTGGTGAGGGTAAGATGCTACTCAAGGTCAGGGTCATACCGGCCTGGGGTACATGCTCAGAGAGCTCCTCTATGTCTCTTTTCATGTAGTCCAGGGAGGTACGTCTCAGGTCATTCACACCAGCATGGACAATGACCGAGTCATATTTGTACTTGCCTTGGAGTCACCTGAGTGCTTGTGTTATGTGGGGGATCCTAGCTCCTGACAGGCAGCTCACCGTGACCTTCTCCTTGTTCAGCCTGGTGAGCGGGACGTCAGTGTACCTGACGATAGTCACCTATTACAAGTGTATCAGGTGTGTTGTTTAGCCTTAAGGGCTGTGACTGTTCAGCACACTGGCTTTGTGAGCTATGTGTTGCACGTGTTTTGTTTTGGACACAGCATTGTAGATGCTGTTTACATTTATGTTATACATCTTAAGGCCTGAGTGAGCAGTTTTTTATAGGGATTTGTTTGATGTTTTTATTCGGTCTGTGGATACAATAGTTGGATGTGCATTCTTGGTTGAATCTGGATGGATGGGGTTTTGACTGCTATTTGTGGAGAAAGAGCCTGGCTTTGGGTGTAGGTTACCAAATATTGTCAGTATTTGGTGCAGAATAGCTGTTTGCTGAATCAGACAGTCAGTTGCTTTTTGATTCTAGCTTGAAATTTATTATAGATGTCTGGTTGTTTTAGCAGAATGCATTATTTTAAAAGTAAACAGGGGGAGTCATACAAACAGAAGTAAATTTGGTGAGTGTAATGATCAGGGAAGGCTATGAGCTCAATACTCCTTGTTGGGAGCTGAAGCCTTTGTAACAGTTTATAGGTTGTTTGGTTTATAGAAGGATTAAAGTGAACATTTTGACTAAGAGATAAGGCAGCACATTGTAGTTGAAGTACATAGAGGCAACAATTTAACTCTATGTACCATTCAACTTTTCTACAGTCTTTCATTTGTTGCTGTGGTGTGTATTTATGACTTATTTCTACTAGTAGTCCACCTTCATGGGTCTCACTTTAAACTAGGTGTTTCTTGTGTAGTACACTTACCTGGTTATCAATATCCAAATAAATGAAATAAGGATTTAAGTACCAGCAGTCCTGCAACTTACATGTATGGTCTAGTACTTACATGTTAAGTCATTGTATCCATCCCCACAGGAGTACTGTGGGACCCATGCCATGGCACGTCTGGGTGTAGTGCCCTACCACCATCATGTGGGACCCATGCATGGCACGTCTGGGTGTAGTGCCCTACCACCATCATGTGGGACCCATGCATGGCACGTCCGGGTGTCGTGCCCTACCACCATCATGTGGGACCCATGCATGGCATGTCTGGGTGTAGTGCCCTACCACCATCATGTGGGACCCATGCATGGCACGTCTGGGTGTAGTGCCCTACCACCATCATGTGGAACCCATGCATGGTACGTCTGGGTGTAGTGCCCTACCACCATCATGTGTGACCCATGCATGGCACGTCTGGGTGTAGTGCCCTACCACCATCATGTGGGACCCATGCATGGCACATCTGGGTGTAGTGCCCTACCACCATCATGTGGGACACATGCATGGCACATCTGGGTGTAGTGCCTTACCACCATCATGTGGGGCCCATGCCATGGCACGTCTGGGTGTAGTGCCCTACCACCATGTGGGACTCATGCATGGCACATCTGGGTGTAGTGCCCTACCACCATCATGTGGGACCCATGCATGGCACGTCTGGGTGTAGTGCCCTACCACCATCATGTGGGACCCATGCATGGCACGTCTGGGTGTAATGCCCTACCACCATCATCAATGAGTAAATTAACATGATGGAGTGAAATAGAACTTATTCAAAATAGCAACATTTATGCAAAGCTTCCATCAGAGAGACCATGTAGGTATTTAGATCTCTAGCATTGTTTTGTACATGTGTTCTGACTTAAACAATGTTGTACTTAGAGTTGACATTTCTGTTTTTAAGTTTTTAACCTCTGTTTAAATTAAATGTGCTGGTAGAAAACTAATACATAACATTGCGTTACTGAGTCCAGCTCTAGAATTCTATAGTAATGGTGAAACATGAGCTGAGCTTCCTCTGTGCCATTTGCTTGCACTTCTCAAGCTGTGGAAATAATCCAAAAGGCTCATCATTTAAAACCTTTGTGTTTACAGCACTGCATTTAGCTTTCGTCTGTTTCTGTTTCATTTTCTACTACAGGCATTTTCAGTGTTTTGCACATGCTACACGTACATTTAGAGAGCAAATTAGGCTCAAGTTATATTTTTTATAAATAATGCACCAGCTTGCATGATCATTGTTATAGCCCTCAGCCATGTTTGTAACTTTTTACTCATAACTCACCATAATACATGTAAGAGATGTCTATTATTTAAAAGTTTATTTTATGAAGGATGATGCTTACATCAATATTAGATGATAAAAGAAATGCCTTTGATTACAAATTCTGTAACTTTAACATTTGTTTTGTTTTTTAATACTGCAGGAAGTGATTCTGTTAGCTGACTAAGGTTGCTGTGCTTAGAGATGGCACAAAATAAAAAAAAATGTGAGCCCCATGGTTTAGTAAAAATCAAAGTAGAAGCCCCTTACTGGTCCACTTCTAAAAGCACCAGGACACAGAGATGGCGTAATGCCTTGAAACAGACAGTATGTATTGATAGTACAGCTGGACTGAGGTGCCAGATCACAAGGGACAGATGTAGCAGTGCTCAAAACTTGCTGGATCTTGAATGGCATGAAGACTTCAGCTCTGACTGCAGGCTGATTCCAGGTCTGCAAGACAGAAACTTAGGGAGAGAAGCTCTTCTCTGTCACTACATTGGATCAAGTAGCTCCTGCTCCACCTGCTGGTTAGATTCAGTAGCCCCTGCTTCAGATCTAGGTTGGATCCAGTAGCCCCTGCTTCAGATCTAGGTTGGATCCGGTAACCCCTGCTCAAGCTCCATATTGATTCAATATCCCTGCTCCAGCTCCAGATTAGATCCAATAGCCCCTGCTTCTGATCTAGGTTGGATCCGGTAACCCCTGCTCAAGTTCCATATTGATTCAATAGCCCCTGCTCCAGCTCCAGATTAGATCCAGTAGCCCTGCTTCAGATCTAGGTTGGATCCGGTAACCCCTGCTCAAGTTCCATATTGATTCAATAGCCCCTGCTCCAGCTCCAGATTAGATCCAGTAGCCCCTGTTTCAGATCTAGGTTGGATCCGGTAACCCCTGCTCAAGCTCCATATTGATTCAATAGCCCCTGCTCCAGATTAGATCCTGTAGCCCCTGCTTCAGATCTAGGTTGGATCCAGTAACCCCTGCTCAAGCTCCATATTGATTCAATAGCCCCTGCTCCAGCTTCAGATTAGATCCAGTAGCCCCTGCTTCAGATCTAGGTTGGATCTGGTAACCCCTGCTCAAGCTCCATATTGAGTCAGTAGCCCCTGCTCCAGCTCCAGATTAGATCCAGTAGCCCCTGCGTCAGATCTAGGTTGGATCCAGTAACCCCTGCTCAAGCTCCATATTGATTCAATAGCCCCTGCTCCAGCTCCAGAATAGATCCAGTAGCCCCTGCTTCAGATCTAGGTTGGATCCGGTAATCCCTGCTCAAGCTCCATATTGATTCAATAGCCCCTGCTCCAGCTCCAGATTAGATCCAATAGCCCCTGCTTCAGATCTAGGTTGGATCCGGTAACCCCTGCTCAAGCTCCATATTGATTCAATAGACCCCACTCCAGCTCCAGATTAGATCCAGTAGCCCCTGCTTCAGCTGTAGGTTGGATCCAGTAGCCCCTGCTTCAACTGTAGGTTGGAACCAGTAGCCCCTGCTTCAGTTCCACAGCTGCTCCAGTACAGCTCCATTATGGATGCATTTACCAGACTCTTGCTCTGGAACCATAGTGTAAACAGCTGTGTTATTTTGTACAAAATTATATGACTACAACGCTGCATTTCATTTCTTACTACTACTCCTAGAATTTTAAAGTATCTAGATCACTAGCATAGTTGTATTTATCTGATTGTCTGGATACCTAGCAATTCAATCTCTCTGTATTTTATTTATGTATTTGTTAATTGATCATTCATTCTTTTGTTAACCAGGTATAAAGGCTGGCCCCTCATCCTTTACAGCCACGATGATGCAACCGTAGGTGAACAAGTACAGTGGTTACAACAAAAGGGTGGAAACATTAGTGAAATAATTTGCATGGAGAATGCAGTGAATTTTCTGTACATATTTAAGAATAAAACATAAATTTTGAAAAGAAGATTGAAATATATACTAAAACTAGCAATAAATGCAAAACAGTTTGGAGTGTATATATTAAACAGTATATATTCTTTATTTGCAGTTACACAGAGAAAAGACTGCAGTGTGTGCTAGTGGGTTTAGGATGGATTCATTCCGAAGCATTTGTGCTGAGAAATATAAATAAACTGACTAAGAAGGGCTTGTGGCATGGAGTTCCAGACAGCAAGAGCAAGGCTGGAGAAAGCGTTTACAGTCATGGATAATATGAAACATGGTCTCTGTAAGGGAACAGACTTTGGTTGTTGTAATCTAAAGGGGTACTTATAACAAAATATTAGTTGTTTATTGGCCAGTGAAAGGTATAAGTTGTCATGTACTAACTTACATATAGTAACAGAGGAAAGCAAATCAGCCCCTTTAGTTATCGGAAGAAAGTTTGTGCAATTATGTAGCTGACACTGATGAACATGAGAACTGGAAAGATTTATAAAACAGCAGGTTTTATTTTGTACTCTTTGTAATAAAGCATTGTTTTGAGACTTACCAAGGGAAAACAAAGGAATTGCTTATTTAGCATTGAGATTTATTATATTAGCAACAGCTTTGATGTTCTCTAAGTAAGTTAGCTTGCAAGTTTGTAAGATAGTTTGAGCTGACTCTCAGCTTTATTAGTAGGGAGCTTGAATTGCTTATGGAAGAGCATGGTCTATGTTGATAAGAAATATGTATGGTTAAAGAGTAGGAAAGCATTTGAGAGACATCAAAAATCACTGAGTTAGTTTTCAAAGAAATAATAATTCTTGCTTATTGAACCAAATAGAGTTTGATGACATTGTTTTTATAAAGAGTTTTACAATTCAGCACTATTAGTGCCTTCTTTAAGAATAAATAGATTAAAGTTTTGAGAGCAGAAAAATCAGAGGAAATGTTATTAAGGAATAAGGATAATGTTTTGGATCTAAGAACTTACCCCCTGAATACAAATGTAGAAAGTGCAAGAATCAGATACAGAACATCTTTAATAAATTGAGATAGCACGAGTGTTATCTATTAAGTAAAACTCCTTTTTCAGGTTGGTAAAGATGGTCCCAGTAAGACGTTTTCTATGAATGCATTCAATACTGGTCTGAAACCATGTTGTGGGATGCTCAGAATATGAAAATGTTCAGTGACTTTGAGAATTTGCTTGTATATAAACTTTTTGAATATTTAAGCTATGGTTCAGTGGATGTGTCAGTGAAGTTCTGACAGTGCTGAATTAGAGATTTTATGTAAGAATATTATGGTCGATGTTTTCTGTTCTTGTATGATAATTCTGTTGCAAATGTAGAGATTAAAAATTTGTATGAAAATTGTGAAAATTTTAAATACTGGGGGTAAAGACAGAAGAAATGTAACTGATTAGTGAAAGGTAATTCTGATACAACTGCATAAACTGAATTTAGACAGATGAATTAAGTTAAATTAAGAAGGATAGCTATAGTGATCAGAAGGAAAAGAATCAGAGATGAAAAAGGAGGAATTATACAGGGTAAAAGATTTAGTGTATTATTTCAGATTAAAGAAAAAATGAAGAGGGGCTTGAACAGTCAAAAAGATTCTTAAAGTTCAGTCCACTGCGGTTTGAACTTAATGGGCAATACATTTTACTAGGTTTTTGCAGAAAATGGATTTAGAGGCATGACCAGCTATTTCAAACATTTGTTTTAAGTGATTGGAATAGGGCATGATACTAGTTATTGTCAGTGAACTTCCATAAGCACCATCTGTCACTGATGTACATTAGTTTAATCTCAATGGTGAGCCTGAAAATAAGATTAATATGAATTTTTAATGAGATAAAGGTAATTTAGATCTTAATTACTGGCTTACTAGTTTTCTTCATCAAGAATACAGTTTTGCTATCAAAAATAGGGCTGTTAATTTTATATCATAAAAGCAGTTGTTAAAAAATTAGAAAGCATGTAAATGAAATGTTTATGTCTTAGAACCTTTCCTTAAACACATAAGCAAAAATAGAAATATTAGATTTGTTTACTGTTTTATCATTACTCTTGATTTCCAGAGTGTTGAAAAAATGACATTTTTGTTTATTTATTCATGAATTCATTTTGTGATCTGTATCTTCTCCTTCTCAAGAGTCATGTTCCAAATGGGAGTCTATCCTGGCAAGTAACAGAAATATATGGCAGAGAGACACTTCTGGGCAGGATATCAGTCCCTTGCAGGATATGCAATATGCACACTTACGAGCAGTTTAAAGTGACAAGTTTACCTCTTGGCATGTTTTTTATGATAGGAAAGGAACTCAGATACCCTGCTGAAAGCCCACATAATAGAGGGAGGACTTGCAAATTCTACACAGAAGATACCCCAGCTAGAAACCAAACTATATAACCAAGTACTGTGAGGCAGCAATACTAACTGCTGTACTCTGTTTGCCAATAAAATCTCCAGCCTTCTCTAAAAGTTTGATAACATTACATGTTGATTAATATGGCCTTGGTATTAATATGTCCAGAGAATGTTCACAGAAATGTATTTTGTCAGTGAAGTGTTGGACTTATAAATCCAGAGTAACCATTTCATGATAATGATTCTGCATCTTGAAGTTACTGTGAACAAATCAAAACAAAAGAGGAGCCTGGATTAAGAAGTAAATGGGTCTAATATATTTATTTAAAATGTTTTCATTGAATGCACACATTTATATTCAAAGTATTATGATAGTACATTTCTAGAAAATGTACTTAATGAAGAGGTAAGCCTTCTGCATCCCCATTAATACAATCTATTCAAATATCACATTACTCAGAGAGAAGACAAATATTCGTATTATCATTCTTTGGTGATAACATCAAAATAGGAAAAAAATGATTTCAATTGTTTATACCCACAATTGTCTGTTTTTTCAATAACTTGTAGATATCATGTAGTTTATATTATTCCATTCAAAGTGTGGAATGTAATTATTTAAGGAACCTGTTATCATTAAGTAAGTTAGATGCATCTAATCACTAAAAGATTAACCATACTACAACAAAATGCACATTAACTATACAAAGTGTTCTCAAAATTTAGAAGGGGCTATATTACTGGTCAAGTGTAAAACACCTCTTTCAACATTTCAAAAAAAATGTTGTGGGAAAACCCTCACCTTCCTCCCTTGGTAGGAATGTGCCCCCTCTCATTTACATCTATCACCAATTTAGGTAATTAACCCCAAGGTCATTGCAATGTAAAGAAAACGCTAATATAAGGTGGTGTGATCTCAGATGGATGGTCCTGTCTCACTGCATTGTAAATACAGCATCCTTTAGGTGGTGTTTGAATTTTACTGTCAAACATTGTGCTTCATGAATTGTGACTTTTGTCTGCATTTCCTGAAGAAAAGGGAAAGTGAAATATTTGATTTTTTTCCTTTATAAGTCACACATTTGACCTTCTTCTAAGTAATGGCAACCTTGTATATGATTATATTAAATAGCATAGGGCATGGGGTTTAAACCAGACATAAAACACTAATTTTACACTAACATGCATTTGTAATCTTCTTTTTATAATATTTAGGATTCAAGAGGACATCTTTGATAATTCTGCACGATCCCATCTGATACCACAAGATCACCGAGTCGTGGTTTGTGTAACTGTAATTCTTGCACAACACATTTATAGTTAGTGTTTTCAAACATAGACTGTTTAAACAAAAATGTTACTGATGTACTACCTTCTTATTTAATAGTGTATGAAAACTCTTCTCAACCCGGAAAAGCCGAAAGAAGAAGAAGGAATGGGTATAATAGACAGACAAGAGAAAATACATCTGTTCAAAAAGTGAAACTTTTACAGGTCAAATGAGACCACAGAGTTTGTAATAAAGTGTGTGTGTGTGTGTGTGTGTGTGTGTGTGTGTGTGTGTGTGTGTGTGTGTGTGTGTGTGTGTGTGGCTGGGGGGAGTAATTTTATGATAGAGCGCACAACACTGAATTGAATTACGTTCCCTCAAAATATTTTTCCTAAGAATTGCATTTTGACCAGTTGTCTCATAACCCTTTAAAAGTATGTATAAATACATGGCACACTTTTAAGTAAACGCTTTCCCACATCTCCAAAATAATGTACATATACAAATCACACTGTAAAACACACACACACACACACACACACACACACACACACTAAAGTTTAACAGAAGAAACATAAAATAAAGAAAACTAGAGTTTCACTAATTTGGTTTCATAAAAATGATATTCAATCTAATTGAGTAGAATCCTCATTGGTTTCCTTAGACAAACTAATGTGGGGTTTTAGAGAGTGTAACGGCTCCATCATATCTGCTCTGGCTCCAGAACAGTGTAGTGAACAACATTCCAGTTCAAGTGTGGCTTTCAGTACTTCTGCTAAGCTGTAGTTCCACAAGTCATCTAAAAATCTGTCATCTTCTAGCCCTTATATTGGAGAGCCATCTGACCTTCAGAAGTGCAGCATAATCAGTCCTAACATGGGTCTTTTCCTTTGACACTAATAAACTTTCACATTTAATTAAACTATTTGACTCATAAAGTTAAACAATTAAATTTATTTTATATATCTAATATTATGTTTAACTATTTGTGCAAAAACACAGTTTGCAGAAACATATTTCATCTGAAATATTCAGAAAAAGCACATAATTTTCATATTACTGTAATTTTCAGTAGGAACAAATTTTACACCACAAGCACTGTAGCAGGGGATTTTGATTGCCCATCAACCCATCCTTTACAAAATCTTGGACCTGCTCCTCTGCTAATCCTGGCTGAACTTACTCACTGTACTTCTCTCACCCCCCTCAACCTAAGGCACACTTCACACCCCTCTCCAATCTCCTACTCTACTCTTTTTATTTTGTTTATCTCACTAAGTTACCTTATCCACTTCATCTCTGCAGACATTTTCTCTACCTCTTTCTCTTTCCTCCCTACTCACCTAAGCTACACTGTTCTTAAAATCTCCTTCTCTCCATCCTTCTATAACCATAATATGAACACCGTCATACTAAGACATCTCTCAATTCCCCATCACTGTCTGTAATCATATACTCTCTTACATCTCTTTAAAATATCTTATTATAATTGGCTCAGGTTTCATTTATCACATACTAGTCTATCTAACAAATAATATGACTATTGATTTTTCCTAACATATTTTCTCCAACTCATGTTGTTGTTTTTCATTGCACTTTACCATGAAACATATGTTTGATATTTTATTATCATTACATTTTTTCACTCTTTTATGATTTGTGGTGTAACATGATACTTTGCGATTTAAAATGTCTGTACTTGATTTTTGAAAGATTGTGATTGTGAAGTTTTTCTCTTTACGCCTCCCCTAAAAATGGGCACTTACTGGCCCAGCCAGACTTTCCTGGTAAACAAATTTCAAATAAATGAATAAATCATACAGATTATTTTTACAGCTCTCCTAATATTTGCATTTCTAATAAGTTGGTAAGCTTATTACCTCCCTTACCCATAAATAATAAGCTACTGCCTAATTTCTGTCATATTTTCTAGTAACACAAGAATGCTTCCAGTTTTGTTGTGAGACATTTTTGATGTTCCCTGCATCAACACATTAAGCAATCAGAAAAGTCTTGATGTAATTAACTCCCTTGCAGTTGTAACCAAAATCTAAATCAGAGTTGCTGCTTGCCATATCCAGAAGAATGGGTTTATGCAAATAATGTCCGTTGCTCCACACTCTGTCACAATTGCATTCAATTCACGTGGAATCATAACTTCTTTTTTGGAACAAAGGCTTTAAATTATCTAAGCACAGAATAAACTCATTATCATTAGTAAAAAGACTAGCCAGTTTGACAACCTGTTTTTATTATATTCCTCTTAATATGAATGGGATGTGCACTGCTTACATGTATACAGTTATCCCCCAAAGTAGGTTTCCTGTATGGAGTGCAAGAAAAACATTTGTTGACTGAATCAAAGTAATTTCAGTTATAAAAAATACATAGAATTGTTATATAAGTAGATGTTTTAAAAAAATAAAAAAATAAAAACTATTCTGAATGTTTTCCATCAATCATGTCAGCTATTTATGAGCTTACCTGAACCACACACAAACAAATCATGTATAAAGCATGCATACAGTCCAACTGCAATTACCAGAAAATCCTTTCCTGTTCACTTAGGATTAAGTTAGCAAAAAAGTGTGTGTGTGTGTGTGTGTGTGGGGGGGGGGGGGGTTACCTGGCACCCTATACCACATTTCTAATCTGTTGGAAGAATTAATTCTTGAATATGAAAAAAAAAATAGTGAGAACCAAATCTAATAATGTACACAAAACCTTAATATAGCTGCTGGAAAATGTAGTTACAAATAAATCTTAACCATTTTACACCAGTGTATTGAGGTATCTTTGAGCAGTAATTAAAACAATGCTCTCATCTAACTTTACTTCCCTTAGTCCCTTCCCGTCTTAGGAAGTCCCAAGAATTCTTAATATATGATGTGGTATATTAGGTCATTGAATATGGAAAACTGTCTAAATATAAAGAAATCTAAATGGCTTTTGCTTTAACGCCACATTAACCCAAGTTCCTTATTTATACCCTTCTACCACAACAAGCACATCTTAATTTTGCATGCAAGTATCGGTTAGCTTCACCTATTTTAATTTGTGGTCGTGGTGATGTCAAAGTAAGTAGGATATGAGGTAATGTCAGCTTTCTGAGGCATAGTACAAATTTTGACATACACCAGCCCAGTCAGAGAAGACAGAGCAGGGGACAGCAAAATTCAGCAAACCACCATAGAGTGGTTAATTTGTCTGGGCGCATCTCCGCACCTTCCAAAGCTTTCTACACAAACACATTTTAATGGTTCACGCTGCGTGCCGTGGCATTTTTATTCAGACTTCCAAGCACACGATGGACACAAGGCAAGCGAGCTTGTGTCTGTGGGACAGATGAGGTAGATTCACTGCCGTGCTTCTCGACAGCCAAGAAAGGGACAATCTTGAAGGTAAGGGAACATCTCTTTCCCACCAGGGAAGGGTTGAATATTATGTCAACAAAAAATGTTAAGAAGAAACAGAATTAGCAATATTAGTATTAAGAAGGATCACCGCAAATGTTTCTTCCTGAGTTATGATCCTGTTCTTGTATAATATAATGAAGTAAATGCTTCGGGCAAAACATTCTTTTTCTGTCTGGGACCCTTGGTACCTAGTGCTGAAGGTAAAAATGTTTCGACACATTCCCTAACATTCTGCTGAGAGTCATCAATTATGCAAGGTAACGGCGCGCTCTGGGAAGGCAAGGAAGCGCACCAATATGGCGACAACCGCAGTTTCTCCTGCAGCTTTCCAACATCTGCAGTCTACCAACGCCTTTCGGAATTTGTTTTAATCTTTAAAAAGTAAGTAAATCCTCTTTTCTTTGTCACGGCAGTGGCTTTTGGTCCATAGTTGTTGTTTTCCTGCAGCAGGGTCCTCAAAAGGCTTTGCCGCAGAGCAATTTTCAGGCAAAGGGTTCTTGTCTGCGTTTCTGAGCAGGCTGCTTGCCAGTTTTTTTCACATCTGCATGTTTAACATTTAATATTTTTTTTTTATAAATTGTTTTATTGCACGTTTCAGTTGTTTGAACGCGATATATATATATTTAGTGGGGGATATTTACAGAAAAAAATCTGGCCTTATTTCCCATTCATTTTCTCTCTGGTATCTGATGAATTTGAGGTTTACTTAAAATAGGAATAAATATATTACTGTACAGTTGCCTTAAGAATTTCAGTAATTTCAACCTGTGTCTGGTAAACTGTGTTTTGTGCTCTTTGTACTTACCTGCCCCTTGCAGCAAAATAAAAAATAATTAAGATATTATCGTTTTTCTCATTCTGAGAAATTCTCGTAAGATATATATGAAAAATAAATAATTCTTTTAAAATAAACTCTGTATCGTATGGAAAGAAATACAGTTCCAGCTCGGAATACAGAGTATATTTCTTGGTGGGGGTGGGGACATGGATGTGTGTTGTTCAAAGGAATTTGGCAATATTGCGGGTGTGGTACCTTGTGTTATTTGAGCATAAGATCTATATGCAATCCCGGCTATAAATTCTTAAATGCGGGTGAATCTCTTGAGTTGGTAGAAGTTACTGTATGATGTTTCTTAAATGCTTTTGTTGTGCATCGATGTAGCACGGTAAATTTCACCTGCACCTGTATTGGAATACTGCAGCATTTTTTTGCTGGGAGTCTTTAGCCGCAACTCGAGTACTTACTTAGCCTAAAGGCAAAAAAAAATGCGTTTTCATAATAGCATAGACTTGATTTGACTACAAAAAGAGATAAACAAGCCAATGTCCAGTAAAAAAACACACTGGATTCCAACTATGAAAGCAAAATTAAATTACTTGTATGCAATGCACTCTATTCTTTTGACCAAGGGTGTACGTTCTTGTAAATGTGCAGCCATGTCCGCTGGGTTTTCGCGAATACACAAACGTTACATTGTGAGTAGTTGTGATGCATTAAGTGGCACACTCGTAAGAAGACTAGTGGTGGAGGTGGCACACTTTAGGTTTTGGTGCCAGATAAGGCTTAGACTTATGGTGGAAGGCAAGACTGTTAACTTTGGTTAGTACAGATATTTTGCTTGATATTGAAATAATGAGCCTTTGCCAGTCGTTTAACGTCCTTGGCAAACAGTTAAATTGCCAGTATTGTATGCCGTTCCCTAATTTAATAACGTATGTGGGTAGCTTTCTGTTAAACGGGCCGCTGTAGCCACGCTCTTAAAGTCTGCCTCAGATGTGGTGCTGAAAAGACAGCGCCAGGTTTTTTTCCGGGTGGAAGGGGGTTGCAGTGCTGAAACAATAGCACATTGTGGCCCTTGGAAAATGACTAATACTGAAAGAGGTAGCATGCTGTGTGTACAGACACTGAATGCGCAGTGTGGACTGTGTTGGCTAAATAAAGTCAAGTCTGTTTAGTCAGAGGCTGTGATTTTCATGGTCTTGGTATTTTGCCTTGCCTGTGCGATAAATGACTGTGTGCATCTTAACCAGCAAGCAGTCTGGAGGATCCTGTTTCAGGATCAACAGTGTCCTTAGCTTCAGTCATTCCCGCACAGAACTGCTGACAACACAAAAAAGCGTGGGGATCTTTGATTTTTGTCTTTGAACTTTTCGCTGCCATTTACCGATTATTTTATCGTCAGCCTTTTGCTTACTTTAAAATGGTGTGGGTATCTTGTTTGCAGCTGTTAGTTGTTTAGATTTATACATTTCGAAATCCCATTCAGAACATTGAAAATGATGATGCTGGAGAATCTGATAAAAAAGAACTCAATATGTGTAAAACATTTAGTGCAGAAACAGAGCTGTGTGGTGGCACTAAATTAATAGTATAAGTGGACGTTTAGGGAATGTGCTGCTTGCTTGCAGTTGCCAGGGATAATCTGTGTTAAGGTCAGCAGATATGTGTAAAGTCTCTTTATCATTTTGTATTTTTATATAGATTTCAGCTGGCTGTGTGTGTGTATGTATGGCTAATTGTTGTCAAGCATGTTGTACGGCTATTAATTTAATTTAGTTTTTATTTCTGTGTTCCCCTCTGAAATCATGTTTACAGCATAGTACAACTTTGTTGAATTGACACTGTTGATTGCATGCTGGGTCTTCACATTGTCTTGGGTGTTCTTTCATTTCTTTTTCTGCAATGACTTTAAATGCATTTGAGATGTCCTTATGCCTGTAGTAAATATCTAATATAATATAGTTAAGCAGCTCTTTATCCAGGAGTAGTTAGTGGTTGTTAGTAATTGTGTAGTCTTGTATATTTTTCCCAGTGTTTTGTTGGTTCTCAATAGGGTGTGGTTTGAATGTTTCAGGGAAGCCATCTAGGATGTTAACAGAAGAAGGCCAGATGTTATTTTCATGTATGCATGTGAGCTTTGGGAGTAAACTATAACAGTACATATTCCTAATAATGACAGATGAAAATTTGTTTATTTTACCTTCTAGTTTAGGAGTACATCCATTCATTATGTTGTTAAGGACTGAGCCATATCACATCTGAAGCCAGTTTTATTTGTTTACTTATTTCTTTAAATTGTTTAATAGTTTCCATTGGGGTGTGGTTGTGTTCTGCTCAAAACAAGCAGTTTGGAAAATACTGTTATTGAATGAGTGAGCCACATGTTTTCTTTCACTAATGCTGAAAGCCTGCTGGACGTCTTGAAGTGCACTGTAGTAAAACTCATGTGGGAATCATTTACTTGCAGTTCAAAGAGGTTGCTTGGTCATCATATTACAAGCAAGAACAAAATATTCTGTAAGGAATAATGTATATATTGAGGACTTGATTTTCATATACAGTTTTGACATGGAATTCTGATCCTGGATGTAAATCTTAGACACACACACACAGTATGTTGACCACATGATAACCATCCATTATTGATCGCCTTTTGCTGAGATGGCTGAAGCAAGCAGTGAAATAAGGAAATAAACCAAAATCAATATTATATTGAACTGAGAAAGGATTTGCAAATGAATGGTTTGGATTTTAATACCAAATATCCTAACATGATGCCTACTGTATACAGTAGTTGAAAATAAGGAACAACCTTCTTGACAAAACAGAGCACAAAGTTACATAGACAGTCTAGTGATTATAGCGTTCCTGTAATTGTCCATGTAAACTTTATGCTGGGAGGCTCTAAAAAAAATGCAAAACAAATTACAATGGAATAACATAATAATTTTTCATCAAGGACCATGTCTCAGTCATGGGCAATGCAAACATTTAGTATAACATTCAGCCTAGTGATAACACTTCCATCCATGTTTAATGACCTTATGTATTTTTCTGTTCTCTACTCAAACTCTGTAGAATGGCATGTGCAAGCAGCGTGAAGTGTGTACTAAATGAAATCTTTCTCTGAGTATAAAGAGCCTAATAGGTAAAAAATATACTGAAAAGACAAGAGAACGAGAACCGTTCTCACTCAGAATTTGCAATTTAACTGTAATTATATAGGAAATGGTGTTCGGTAAGTTATGACAAAGTCGCCACTGTCTTAAAAAAATTACTCATGTACATTCATAAATGATATATTTTAAAAGTCCATGTTGCACAGCAATGTTTTAATAGCTGCATGCATATGTGCCACTGTATATCAGCTTCCCCAAGAAGGTGTGAGCATTTCTGCATGAATTCCATTACCAGCGTCACTGTTTTCATTTCAACAGCACTGATCAAGCTGCTGTTTTACTGCTTTGGAATTTCATTCTGATTTACTCAAGTTGTCCAGATGTCACTTGGGACATGATGCAGACCACACAATATTTTTTCTGTCCTCTCTTTTCTGTGCATATCTAAGCTAAGACTATTTTCTGTACATCTGATGACATGGCTTGTTGTCCTGTAAGCTGGATGTATCCTAGCCAGTATGTTGCCATGAAATGTATGCCACAACATTTTCTAATCTAATGAAGAAGCAGTTTAATCTGTGAAGATAAATTCACATTAGAGCATTGTTGCACTGAAATTTGCACTTTAAAGTTATGGGTGAATATTTCTACAAAATACTGTTTAAAAATGTACAGGGCAGTTTCATACTCATTAGCTGTGAAATTATTACTGTCCGAAAATGTTTGTTTACCCAATCTGCCTACCATTATGCAGTATTTAAAGTAATTTTTCAGGTCAGCAGCAATGTTATGGTGTGGCTTACTGAATCCTAGGGCCACACTGCAGGGCATTCTGTGACATGATGAATCCTAGGGCCACACTGCAGGGCTTTCTGTGACATGAGGCATATTTACTTAATTCCTGTCACACCTGAATGAGTTCTTATTAACACATTACCTAGAAATCAGAGGGTTTTGCTTTAAAAAAAAATTACACTGCACTATTAGTAGAAAACAAACAAAATTTTATCACAGTTAAACTAATAAAAATAAATAAATAAAACATGAAGTATTGAGGTATATTATATTTTGTCTTAAGTTTTATAAAAACTCTCCTTTATGTGGCCAGCGTATAAATGTCGATCATAATGCCTCTCCAGTCTATTAATTTTATTAAATATAACAAATGTTTAGTCTATTGCTATTCTATTCTTATATAATTACCTTGTTATAACTATACATTTGTAAAAACAAACTGTGTACAAACTTTTGTTTCAGAAGTCTTTATTAAAGTCATAGGATGTATAAAGTAAAGCATTTCAGTTTGATGCAGAATTTGCACAACTACCTATTTGTTTTCTCTTGGTGAAAGCCCTATGATTCATTCATCCCTTTGGGGCAAGAGGCGAGCTGACTGGGGGCAGAGATGTCATCTATGAAGAGGACACTTGTTTTTGCTTCAAGGCTGTATTCCTCTCACTGTGCTTATCCAGCAACATGCCCAGGTTTGGAAATGCAGTGGGCATCACCAAGAACATATTAGTCATGTCAGTAAGTGATGAAATCCCTCAGCATTGCCCTGCACCCTTGAGAAGAGCACTCCCACTTGGTCTCTCTGTTTCCAACAGGGACTCTAACATGGGTCTGTGTACCTTAGGTATGTGCCTCACAACATCTCCTCAGAAGAAAGTTGAGTCAGCTAAGCCACATCATTCCTGCCAACAACAGACACCTGACAAACTATTCAAATGAGGTTACCTGAGTCATAGTCAGGGCTTTGTTTCTCCATACCACTGGAGCTAACATTTTCAGTTCAGTATAGTTACTATAAACTGAAATGCTTTCAGAATTTTGAATTTCCCAGACTGTATTCTCCTATTTAATCTCCATAGATTTTAATATGCAACACCTACATAGACTTTCATTATGTATGGTATTACAGACCCATTTCAGTGCAGCCATGCTGTCCTAAGTTTTCTGTTAGCTTTGCAAAGGTAATCAACAACTTTTTCCATTGTGCACCTTTTTTTTTCTTATACTTTTCCAGAAAGAGAAGGAGTAGAATGTTGGTCCCTTTCTTGATAATGAGGTAAATGTACCAAGTAGCTAGCATGCTTACTTCTTGGCATAGCCAGACAGGTTACACTAGATAAAACAATGAGAAACAAATGGCATACCTCACAGCATTTATTAAGTTAGAAGAGGGAACGTAGGTGTACATGTTTTTTAGTCTTTGTTTTATTTGGCTGCTTTTATTGACTGATAATGTTCATTTGAGCAGAACCTATTTATAGTGGAGATCCAGAGAGAAATATTTCAGTATTATATTATATTATCTTATATTAATGTTTGCTGTGTAACCTAGATTCAGAATTCTTCCAGGTTTCCTTGAAGAATTGAACTTTTCAATTGTACTGTACACAGAGAGTATCAAAGGCCTGTTGGGCAGCCTGGAGCTTAGTTATACTATTGTTTATCTCTCTCTTTTTTTTTTTTAATTTCTCCAACTCTTTTGGGTTTCTATTACCATGACAGGAATGGACCCCATTCCTAAGTCTAAGTACAGTTAAATTTCATGAAATTAGTATTGTTTCAATCTTTGATGTCATCCGGAAGTTCTGTTCACAGCTACCACAATGTGCCCAGTAATGACTCCTTCTGCAACTTGTATGGAGTTACACGTATTGGTAACATATCTAGATATGATTGGAGATTCTTTTTTTTATAAGATCCATTGCTCCTACTACTGTTGGAACTGTCTGGGTGGCTTTCTTCCGCATTGCTCTTATTTCTGTCTGTAGATCCTGATATTTTATGACTCTGTGTCCCTCTGTACGCAAGGCTCTGTAATCACTGGGTGTAGCAATTTCAATTATCAATGCTACTTTTGTTTTCTTTTCATGAACAGATATATCTGGTTTTCTTGCATCTAGCTTTTGAACTGTTGGTAATGGGTGATCCCATGTGATGTAGACTTCATCATTTTCTTTGCTGCTTTGCGGCTCATGTTTCCAGAGTTTTTCAGCTACTTCACTACCATAATGTTTACACAATCACCAGTGCAACCGTCTTGCCACATTATTATGCCTTTCAGTAAACCGTCCTTCTGCCATTAGTATGTCACAACCAGCAACAAACTGTGCGACTGTTTCCAATTCTGTTTTATAAAACCTACATTTGTCTGATTCTCCCACATGTTCAATGGATTTTGTAAACCAATATGTGTGTAGCTCACTATCTTGGGCTGCCAATATTAACCTTTCATCTTTTGGTCTGAATTTGCCACTCCTTAACTATTCCTGCATTTGATCCTGATCATCATAAGGTTCTTCCAGAAGTTTTCTGTATTTGCAAATATATTTATGCATTTTCCACATTTCTTGCCTTCTCATTTGATCCTTCACCTTTTATTCTTTATTTTGTTTTTTGGCACATTCAGTTGCCGCCTGATTTTTATCTACTTCTGGTTTAATATATATTCTTGCTTGACACCAATATGCTTCTGCTAGACTAAGCCGGGAAGTCATCTTAGATTTATTCTCCTCATGTTTCAAAACTTTACTACATTTGGGTCCTGTGAGCTCAGCAGATATGTGTGCAGTCCCAGAATTGCAGATCTATACATATAATCAATTTCAAGTAGACTCATCCCTCCTTCAGAATGGGGAATATATAATCTTGGTATGCATTGATTTTTATAAATCATTTAGTCAGCATGAAGCATCCTTCTTGTTTTCCTATCTAATCTATCCAACATGTTTTGGGGTCAGTCACTCACTCCAAAACTGTAAGTTAGGACAGAAAGAGCAAATTGGTTTATAGCTTGAATTTTGTTCCTAGATGTCAACTCTGTTTTCAGGATTAATTTAAGTCTTCTAAAATATTCCTTACTAAGTTTTATTCACATTTGTTCATGTTTTATTGTTGATCCTTCCCCAAATATTTGCACACTCCCTCTTGCTCAAGTTCTATTATGTCACATTCACATTGTTTCCTGTAAAGTTTCCTTAATGAACGGGTAAATCATTAGGGAGGTTTTCTCACTATCGGGTGATAGGCCGAACTGTGCATAATAATTTTCTTTTGTGAGTATTGAATCTGTAACAAAATGTGGAGTAATATTTTATTATTTAATTCTTGATTTTTTTTCATCTTTATTTTTAAGTTTTGGAAGAAGTCTTGTTTGTAAAGGATGATTATTTGTTCATTGGTCCTGCAGGCCAAACCATGGTTTTAGTTTGTTTATTTCATTCATGACTGGATGACTATATATCTATGGAAATCCAAAGAAGAATTTCTTTAAAGATCTGCTAACCCTTACCACAACAAACACTTCCACAGCACTACATTAAGAAAATACACATAAGCCAAATGTCACAACTGGCCACAATACATAAAACCAAACCACCAACACCAAATGAAAACAAGTGTGGACTGAGTGTTTTTTTTTGTACCATAGGCCCTCCTATCATTATATTTTAACAGTGAAGTTGCAGTGCCTTGGGGTAAGAAATATCTTCCATATCTGAGAAAATACATTGCCAGACGTAGAATACTATAAATAGTATTGTTAGTAATATGCATTGATACTCAGTAGAGTAAAAGCACTCCCCTTTCAAATTATGTAGGCAGCACCTAGCTGCAAATCCAGTAAATGCACATTTGATCAGCAGTGTTTAGAACTTTGTTGTGCAGTTAATCACACTTGAAGAGTTTTGGTTAATGGCATTTCTATGTATGCCTATTTTATGAGCAGAGCATGAGTTAAATCCTTGTTTCCTAAGCAGTGACATCAGAAATACAATACTGTTCATTGGTATGAGAGAAAAAATATTCATATTCTAGTAAGAGGAGATGTCCGTGAGATCCACTGAGCAGAAACATTCACATATTCAGATGCCTTTCTGTACCATGCATTCTTAAATGAGACAGCTTTATGT
>NC_056743.1:796014051-796029051 GCF_019279795.1 Protopterus annectens | reverse complement strand
ATACACAGATGAAAGGTGATAATAGGACACATAGAAGAGATGGCTCACAGGTGGGGAGAGAGAATACTTTTTCAAAGAGAAGGCTGCAGATACTCGAAGTTGTACATTATAGCAATAACCCACGCCTGGGTGTGGGTAATGCTGGATTTACCCACAATTGGTGTGGTTTGGTCATGAGGGCGAAGCCCGAGTGGCCAAACAAAGACAACCATGGGTAAATCCAGCATTACCCACACCCAGAAGTGGGTTATTGCTATTGTACAATGACATTATTTAAGAAAAAAAATAATTACTTTTCTTAAATAATGGCATTGTAAAATGCCTCCTTGCTGCCCTTCCACAGCTGTCTGGTATTCTGCAGCAGTACTGATGTACTGTGCATGCGTATGCTTACGCAGTACATAAGAGCTGTGGGCAAAAGCAACGGAGAAAGCAAGATCACCGTTGCTTTTTACAAAGTGTCTCGCTATGTTAAAGGAGTTTAACATAGCGAGACAGCTTTAAAAAAAAGCAACGGAGAATCTCCTTTGCTTTTTTTAAAGCTGTCTTGCTATGTTAAACTCGTTTAACATAGCGAGACAATGTGTAAAAAGCAACGGAGATCTTGCGTTCTCCGTTGCTTTAAAAAAAGAGTTATACTAATGGAAAAGTCTGGGCGACCGGACCTTTTTCCATTAGTATAACTCTGATTTACAATGTGCACGCTGACCAATCAGCATGCACGTTTTAGAATATTAATGGGGGTCATTGTATAATTTAAAATGCCAGGGTTCAGTAAGGCACAGAACATTTCTGAGGTGATTGAAGCTTTGGGGGATGAAGGAAATAAAATATCTGCTAACATGGAATTGTACCCATGTTTACATGGACAGAACTGATAAACCAAACAGTCATTACCTGCTGAATGTTGCACTTTCCAGGTTTGTGTAATGTAGTGCTGTTAGAGCCACATTGCTGTAAGGACTAGTAGCAGGCATAGACATGAAGCTGTGTTGCAAAACAAAAGCTATAGTTTAGATTTCATTGAAAAGGAAATTTACTAAGTGAGGAAATGTACTTAGCACCAGTACAGTGCACTTTGCTATCAATAAGCTGTAGAAGTGTGGTTTGTATTTTAAAGTAAGAATATTCATGAGTTTTATACAGCCAGAAAACTGATCTTGGTTTGATTTTTACTTACTACATACTTGCATGATTCATGTTACTTTAATATTTCAGTGCTATCAGGTCTTGGTGCGGATTATTAACTTCCCAAAAATTTATATAACAACTGTTCAGACAATAGCATATAAAAACATTAAGGCTAGAAACTGCTGTTATACTGGTCTTACAGCTGAGCTTGTGTGTCCAGTATCCACTTATAAACTGTGTGACTCTGAGCATATAGTTTAACCAAACTAACTCTCCAGTTCTACTGGAGACAGGCAGCTGTATCTAACTGGTCTTAAGTTATAAGTAAATGGGATACTGTATTTTGTTCCAGTTTTAAGTCTGACTCAACAAATACATCTAGAAACTGTTAATTATGTTCTTACCTTGAAAAGCATTTTGTTGGCATCTTTGTAAACGAGAGCTTCGGAGTTGTGAAAATAACGGGGGGAGTATGAAACTTGCCTTATTAAAAATCATAATACATAAATCGTGCCAGTTAAATGCCAGACATTCTGTTTGTGCATGAAATAACCACAGGATGCTACTGCTTAGAAATGAAATGTCATCTATGAATCTCGCATTCATGTACCTTCCTGTCTTAGTTATATATTCCATCTGATTAAACCTGTTGATAAATAACCAGGTCTCATATGGATCACAGATTTACAATGCATTCCCTCTCATTTTTGTTGTATTATGTACTATAGCTGAATATTTTTGTCAGTTGTGTGAAAGGCATCAGATAGGATCAATTCGCTTAATTATCAAATGAACAGATAAATTGCAGATTAGTGGTCATTATATCTTCAACTGTATCTTACAGTCCTGTAATCCACGGTTCATGCCTATGTTAACTTTTGTAAGGTAAGCTGTAGTTTCACAGATATTGTAACAACAGATATTTTCCCGTCAGGAACACCCTCCTATTGATAGTTTCAATTTCGTTCCACACTTACTGCAAAGCATATTTCACATGCATGCTTGAGCAGATTTGGCATTTTTCTTTGTGAACTGTTATGTTTGAGATTTTGAAGTAAAGCTGGATGGTGGGCATAAATTATCTGGTAAAATTATGCTCTGATATTATACTGTGATGGATTTTAACTCCATATTGATAATTTCAAGAAAAAACGTGTAAAGAAATGTTGCTTACCAGTAATGCTTAATGAGATTAGGAATTGCATTAATGAATTTTATTATTAGGTTATTCACCTAAGAATGATTATCATAATTATGGTTCTGATGTGAACAATTTCAATAGAATAAGAATTTCAATACAGCGGGATATGGTTGGTATTTAAGAGGTGAACAGATTAAATCATAAAGATTATGTTAATAATTGGTCTGTTTATGGTCCCTCAGGTAATGAATAACCGGGTCTGTTGACCAGTTCTTCAGGTCTGGATTTGGTAACTACATGAGGGGGGGATTCAGTATATATTTAAGTTTGAATAGGAGTGCTTTGTTACCTCATGGCTTACTGATTGGTCAGTTGACAGATATGGCCAAGCAAAATGAAGCTGATTGAATATCTTACTTGTCATTTTTTATCTGTACATGATTACATTTGCATAGTAAGAACAACTAAATCCATTCCAAAGAAAATATCAACATATTATGAGCTGCCAGTATGGCATGATTTTATCTTTTTTCAGACATGCAACTTAATATATAGAAAATTATTGCAAATATGCTTGAAACAAACATAAATGGGAGATCAAATACACCCTTATATTACCCTATTGGGTACTCTACTACAGGTTACATTGAATATTGCCATGCAGTTTCTTTTTCTTAAAAATAGCAAACTTTTGTTTTTCAGTCATGTAGTAAATTTGCTTCCTGCACGTACACACTTAAAATAGCTGCGGCCATGTAATAAAGCATTTCATGTGTACTTGAGTTAAACCAAGATTTATTTTGTAGTCTATGGAAACTACCAATTATGCTAGTCGAGAGTATTGGATAATTTGTTAGTTAATTTGTACTAATTAAGTTGCAACTATAATTATCCTACAAGATATACATAGCTATTGAGAACTACTTACTTAGTTTCAAAGTTTATATTTCATCATTTATATTTTTATGTTTTACTTACTGTTTTGCTGATAAACCATCTAAATAAAGTTGAAATATAATAGATGACAATATTAAATCACTTTAAAGGGTTTTCTGACACTCCCATCCAAAATAATCTAACCTTTATTTACGCTGTGGATTAAAAAGAATAGTAGAAATACCACCTTGGGTCTACCTCTGAAAATATTCTGCTAGCCTAGTGGGACTAACCCAGTCAACAAAGGATGGATGAATAAATAAACAAACAAACAAGTAACTGAATGCAAGTTTCAGGCAGCAGGCTTAGATCATTTTGTGGGGCTCCATCTTCTTTCATTGATAAGGTGTGCATTAACACATGTGCACATGCTGGTGATGTTGCTGATATCACTGTTTCACACTTACTTAGCATTCAGCACTGGGAGGTAATGATGCACTAGACTGGAAACCACAAGCACAATGTTTTAACATTTTTATAATTAAGGTCTACAAACTGCACAAAATACCAACTAAGCATCTGTGGGTAATGGCTCTGTGTTCCACAGAAGCTTAAAGGTCATCTAAAGCTTTTCACTCAAGGTCGCTAATGGTTAGCATGCAACATCTTGAGTATCTTAATTCAGCTATTATCTACAGTAGCCCTGCCATTATCCCTTATATTTGTTTCTGCAGTCTGTGCATGAAATATTGAAATGTATTGATAGTTCCCTTAATTTCTAACTGCACTGCCCATTGTCTGTTTATTCCAATCACTTCACGTTGTTGCAACAATGATTATGTTCTCATAAGAACACTGTTAGATCGTAAGTTTGAACTTACAGTATTTCTTGCTATAGCCTAAGGACATTACCCTGAAACAATTATTCTGAAAAAAGCATATGAAGTGTAAAGTAAAATATGCGCAAAGGCTTTCTTTTAAGTATAGAATTTCGGAATATGAAAAATTCAGCAGGTATCACTGCTGTTTCAGGAGTATGTCTTGTCTTTGTTGAGAACCATAACATTTATTTAGAAATGAAACTGTTCCTTACCTAGATGGGGTGTATACCTAAGAAGTGCACTAGCAAAGCTCAGAATGATTTGTAAGTAATGCATTCCAGAGGTTATGTAAATATTATTATAACACCAATATTAATTTTTCTGAGAACGTTATTTCCAGTTTTGTTTGACTGAATTTGTGGTTTTACAAGTATGACTGTGTGCAAATTAAACTGTGCAAACGAGGTGAGTGTAAGTAAAGTATATAGTGCATTGTATTTTGAGAAGTAATTATCACAGTGAAATATTGTTTGTTGGTGTGTGTTTTTACTACAGTGTGGTGGTATGTGCAGTGCCTGAGAGGTGGTCTTCACTAAGTCCATATGTTTCTTTAGCAGTTTATAGGCATTGTTGCAACAGGAGCAGTAGAGTTGCTTACATGTTAAATCGCATAAGATGGCATCTTTTTTAATTTGTCCTGTTTTCCTTGGCTTTAATGAAGTGAAGTATTCAGTCAAGACCGGCATGCCGATCGTCAAGTGTTGTAAAACTGCTATGCCAGTCTTCAGTGATATTTTATGTTGTAAGCAGTCCTTTACATTGTATGGTATATGGGGCTATGTGTTTAGTTGTAATGTAGAGTAGTAAGGCAAAACAAACTGTGTGTCTTTCACCATAGTAAATACTGGCAGTGACTTTTATCGTTGCTTGTTTAAAATACATCTTAATGACTTTGCTTGTTCAGTACTGTATGTTAATAGCATTTACATTGTCAGATGACTTCTTGAGAGATACTCATCGAATCGCAGCTGGCTGTTTCTGACACAGTTGTAAACCAAGTTTCACATTGCACAACCACTGGTAATTCCCTTAACCCAGAGGTTGTGTGGCCTTGGACATTATTGAGATGCAGAAGTGGGGGAGTGGGACACAACCCAGCACTTGGGAGGTGTAGGGCAAAAACACTTCCTATAGATTTGCTAAAAGTTTCATCCCACTATTTGTTTGGCTCATAGCTGTTAGTCTCATTGTTATATTGATCTGAATCCTGGTTCAGCTGTAGTTTATTTTATTCATCATTATAATGCATTCCATACTTAATAACCAATTTAATTAAAAGTAAATCGAATTTGTTTATAAGGGAAATGATGGTACTGCAGCATTTATGAATGACACTGGTCTAAAAGCAAACCCTCATTCAGAAGTACTAGCTGAATGAAAGAAAACCAAACTTTAGCATTTTCTCAATTTTTGTAAATAATATTTAAATCATTCATCTGTTTTTTCCACATGGTTGATCATAATATAATGCAAAGTGGTGGTCTCATGCAAAGGGGTTTAATTTTTTTTATGGTGTTATCTGGCTGTGTGCCCAAACACCCAGACAGTAGCTTTCAGATATTTTGCTGAAAAATGATGCTGTCACATTTCCATGCTGCTGTTTGTTTGTTTATTTGTTTGTTTGTGTCTTTCGGCTTTTCCCGGTTAGGGGTCACCACAGCGGAACTCCGGTCTGCTAATGATTGGTAGTGGATTTTTATGTACCAGGTTACCAGCCCTGATGCATAACCTTCAACGAAGGCACGTCCCATTCACGTATGCCTCCACACGCAAAACGCTCTAGCTGAGAATCGAACGGGACAACATCTTGCTATGAGGCGAAAAAAAAAAAAATGCCATTAAAATCCTAAAATGCATCACTCATTGAAGAGGAAGTGCTGTGACAATAACAGTTTGTGTTTTGCTGACTTACTAAACAGTGTATGTGGTTTCATGCTTTTTTAATTTATTAGGTCTTTTGGGTTTCTAATACCATGACTAGAATGGACCCCATTCCTAAGTCAAAGTATGATTAAAGTTCATGAAATTAGCATTGTTTCAGTTTTCATGTTAGCCAGAAGTGCTCTTCGCAGCACCTGCAATGTGCCCAGTAATGACTACTTCTACAATTTGTTATATGTGTTGGTGACATATCTAAATACAATTGTAAATTATTTTTTACAACATCTGTTGCTCCTACTACTATTGCAACTCTCTAGGTATACTTATTCCACATTTCCCTCATTTCTATGCAACCCACCTGCTGGAACAGCAGACAAAAGTAGAAGTAAAAACTGGGATAATAGTCACTACATTTGGTAGGAGTACTGACACGAAGGTGAATTCAGACTAGATAATAACAGCTGCAGCCATAGGAGCCTTCTCTGTTTCCTCTTCCTGTGGTCACTTTGGGAAGAGTATTACGTTTCATGGAAGAACAGTGGCTAAAAACATGTGTATCCACTGCTGCTTATCTTTCTTTTTTTCTATAACGAGCAGTACATTTTGTAATGTTGTAAATGTTGTCGTTTCTTAGTTCATGTCTAGTTTTTAGAACTTGGACACTTTTTTTTAGTTGTGAGTTTTGATGTTTTCCTGCAGTTTTATGCTGTTTTTGCACTTTTAAATTATTGTATAAAATGTAGTGCTTCTTGGCGGCAAGACTCTATCATTTTGAATGACATTTTTCTCTCTTATTTTCCTAAGTTACTTCCAAAACTAATCAGGCTTTGTTTTAGGTCCTTGTATCTCCATTTTGGGGTGCCACATGGTTTGTTTAAAAAACACAACGTGGTCTCACAGAATTCTTAAGCATGAGCTAACAGTATTATTTTTCCTTTCCTTAGGTTGCATTGTGTTGGGGTGGGGATAGGGAATCCTTTCCTATAGCTAAACAATGCTAACTTACACTATGGCTTATTTCTTGTTAGGAAAACATATATCATAGGGGTATAAAGTCTGTTCCAAATCTTAAAAAAAATGTTGCTCCACATCTACAGTAGTACATCAGGTGCTTATAGATTTCCCATGTGTGTAATGTGTAAAAAAACTTTGTAAACAACAATCAAGAAAAAAAACATAAATGATAAGAATCGATAGTTGCTGAGTTATCTTCTGGTTTTCAGAATTCTTGGAGGAAAACATCTAGATCATACTACTTTGATGTTATGTGTCTTGATGGTTCTCGTGCATTTAAGAAGTCAGAGGAACTGCAGCGTTCCTTTGCTTGTCCTTCTAAAAAAGAATTAAAAGAAAACAAATGTACTGTCCTTCCCCCAGCTGCCTTGCATGTTGGACTTATCAAACTTGAAAGGCTGGGTGATCTTATGTATATTTGTCAATTACTTCTTTAGTCCTCTGCTTTGTTTTTCAGCCAGTTTTGTTGCTGGTTATAACATTTTAGATTGAAGAATAACCAGATCCATTGACAGAATGTTTCTTGTGAGCAAGAACACAAGGACTGCCTGCTACTGCTGTCCACGTTAGCAATTTTCATTTATGAGCCTATAAAGATGTTGAGGCTTTAAGAATAGCACATTTGAAGGGAAGAAGGATGATACAGGACACAAAATAAGGTACATTTCAAGCTGTTCACATTACTCTGTTTAACCAGGGTTTTAGAAAATATTTCCAAAGCTAATGACTGACCAGCCACTGACCTGAAAAAGCAGGCTGATAAAAAAAAAAAACATGGGTGCATATGAAAGGCTGCTTATATTTTCATTTTATGATTTTGTCTTTGTAGATGCCAACCTGGCAGAACACACCTGTCCATTTGTTCCCCGGCAGGGTGAGGACAAATCATGGTACATCACATATTCAGCCATCATGGAGTTGCGGTATGTGCCCTAATCTCCCTTTTCATGCTGTGGTATGCATGTGTACAGTTGGCACAGTGTGTAATCCAGTTTCATGGACAATCTTGCACCTCATACAGCCCTGTCCCCTTTGTGATCATACATATTAACTTGGATATTAGGTTCTCACTGGAGAATTCATCAACAGGAGACACATCTCTCCCTTACCCAGAGAGAGAGGTAATCAGCTAATGCCGCATGCGTGCATGTGTTTGTGTGTGCACACATGCATATGTGCATGCATATGTGCATGCCTACATCCGTACCTGTGCCTGAGAGGAAGAAAGGGAGAGCCCAGGTGCCTGGATACCATTACTGGCCAAGAAAGGCTGTTCGGCAGTCTTCCTGTAGGCTTGATAATTTTTTTATTTGGCCTGATCTTTCCACTGCCAGACTGTCCTGTGTTGGGCAGTAAGCCACTGGGGTCTACTTTAGAATGCCAAAAACTCAAAATGTCGATCACTGACATGAGCGAATAATCAGGAAGTTGATGTTGGTTTTTTGGGATCACAGTACAGTGAAGATTGGAATATTTGCCCTTTCCTCACTGTAGTGCGATCTAGGAGTAGGAATATATTTAATGGGGGTGGGGTGGGGGCACAGCCCCCCACAATAGCAATTTCGAGTTCCTGATTATTCGCTCATGTGAGTGTTCGACAGTTTGATTTTTCATTGTTCTGACATAGACCCAGCCACTGTTGTGTTGTACAGAACACCAGCTAATTTGACCTAAGAACTAGCACATTATAACAGAACTAAGAAGATTTACCTAATTAAGGGTCACTGGCCTGCCAGATAATGCAACATATAAAAGACCTGATGTTGTTCTAGGCAGAATTTACCTTTGAAAGCTTAAGAGCGACAATAAACATAAAATAAAAACAATAAAAAGACAACATTAAAATACAGTCTGAACATTTGGACTTGTAATTATGGCATAACATGTACTGACTCCCGCCTGCAGGAGATTTTATCTAGGCATATTTTATACTGGATCTGTATTAAGAGTGAATGGCCACAACATTGAATCCCAGTTCATCAAGACCAGAACATCGAAGAACACAATTGTCGAAAGCCAATTTGGTCGAAACTCACCATCAAATCACAATAGTTGACCAAAAGTTGAAATGTTAACATCTTGCATGTTACTTTTGGTATGTATAACTTGAGGGTAGTAAATATTTGTATTTATTCTGACTTACCTGCAGATTTCTATGTTGTTGGCCAACTATTGCAGTTCAATGTGGTGAGATTCAAACAAGTCTGCTTTTGACAATTGTATTCTTTGATTTTCTAGTCTCGATGAACTGGGATTCGATGTTGTGACTGTTCAGTCTTTTAATGTAGATCCTTTATACTTCTAGTTACTGCTGTTATTGCTGCTTCTGGTTTCCTTTGTAGTGGCTTTGATTTGACATTTCTTGGTTTCTTGTTGCTGTCACCTTGCCACCATTGTCTTGCTTTCCTCTCTTCCCTTTATTTCCTTCCCAGTCCCACTCTTCCCACATTCTGCTTTTAATATTATCCTTGGTACTACACCATTCTCGTTTGTCCCTGTAAAAAGGTTATCGCACTTCCTCCACCCCCCTACACCCTTTAATAATATTCCATATCTAATCATACTTCTTCGCTTACTGAGTTTACTTCCTTTCCCCTTTGAATTTTATTTATTTATTTATTGACATTTGTTTGCTGGGAAAGTCTGACTGTGTCAAAGTACCTATTTTCAGCAGAGGTCTGTGGAGAAAAGCTTCAGGAACACAATATTACATACATAGGACATGGTCGCAATAACATAGTTTATATACATAGTATATAGTTGCAGTAAAATAGTTTACATTATGAGATAATACAAAAAAGTCATAAATTTGAACAAAGTGTAGCAGCATAAACAGACATTTAAGTTACTTCAAAACAGCAGTTGAATAAAAAGTATAGTAACAAGCAAAATGATTTAGTTTTAGTGACAGACACCAGGATTTAGTTAAGAGTAGGGTAAGGTTAAAGAGGTAGGTGGTGTTATCTCAGAGAGCATTTTATTAACAGAATAGAAAGTATGAGAAAGGTCTATGATGGCTGGGACAGGGAGAAAAAGGACAGAGATAATTGATAAGAGAGGCAAGGAAGCAGGTGAAAAGACTAAAATGTTACAACAAAACCGAGAGGAAATGAAGGAAGGCAGGTAGGTAGGTGAAGAGCTAAAGGAGGCTGGTGTGGGGAAGTGGTTAGATTGGTCAGAGCTAAGGAGCTCAGCCAGGATTGGTACAGTTGCAGATCCAGGATTCAATAATTATTTTATGGAGTAATTGAAGGAAATATTAGTTTGTTCTTAAGGTTAGTGGCCTTAAGCACTTTTATATGAACGACATCCTTTTGTCATTATCGGAGAGGGAGTAAGAGAGCATTCCAAAACTCATCAGTAGAGTGTTTTTCCAGGTCCAGGAACCTTCGTTTTGTTTTTTTTTATGGGACCCTTTCCCATAAGAGGTTATTAAAAAAAACACCTGTGCATTTAGGTCAAAGCCCAGAGCAAAGGTGAAGGCCTGGTGACTTGGCCAGTCTGTTGCAGAGATGCATGACGTTTGGTGGAGGCCATCACATTTGTATTAACCATCAGAGTCTGTAAGTTCTGGCATGTGGGTGGTAGGGCTGGTGGACAAGGGCTCCTCTTACCTTAAATGACATTGTTTCCTGGGAAGTGGACTGCACCTTTTCTGCAGCTCTTCAGCATGTGTGAACTTCAGAGCAGGATATACTGAGTTGCACAATTCAGATATAGTAAAGCCTGTTTTCTCATGAGTAGCACTGGAGAACATTTTTGCTCCGGATATTGCTACATCCTGAGTTAGGAGAGCATAGATCAATTTTCCACCATAAAACTTTGTTACTGTTTGTTTGTTCCAGCTGGCAGAGTCATGACATTTTCAGTATTCCTTCATCTGCTCATCAACCAAGGATCTTAGGTTCGTGTCTCTGTATTGCCATCAGTTCAAGCTTCATGGAGTTTTTGCAGTGTCATCAGGTTTACACCACTGTGAGTAAATGTTAGTGTGCTTGGCATGATCTCCCAAGGTGTTCTCAGACTGCTGGTAGTAATAAGTTTCTGTCACATACACAGGTTAGTATTTCATATTTGGATGGTTGACTTTATGCAGCCATGACTCTAGTCTGCAGCAACATTTGCAAGCCACCCTAACTATCCTTTGTCTCATGAAGATTACCAAATCTCTGATAAAGTTGGCTGAAAGCTTGGTGTCTGCAAAAGTAGAACTGGCTATAAGTTAAATGGTGGTAGATGTGCCACCGATCATGTTGGTCTTCCATCCAGGATTCTTCTAGTTACCATAGTTCTTAACAATATCATCCACGCCAAAACTTTGTACATGACTGCATATGAGGTTGCTGTAATGTCACATGCAATTTTATCTGAAGCAGTGCAGACAGTTTACAATACCTTATCTAGTTTACCATGGACTTTAAGAAAACTGGCGTGCTGGTTTGCAGTAAGCAGCATGTTGTCTGTCAGGTTTCATTTACAACCACACATCCCAAGTTCTGCAAGCCATAATGTCAAATATATCATCCTCTTCTGTCATCTTTTGTGATTTACCAACTGTCTGTTTGAGGGTATACATTGCTGTAGTACTTCTTCACCAGGCATGTGGCAGGTCTGCTACCATTAGTAATATTTATTTGCTGCACATCAGCCCTGAAGGATAAATAATTAGCATCTTGTAATTTAAATGTGTGTACTGCAGTCACTCCACTTCCTGCATTCTGAACCACTGTTCCGAGCTGATACTCTGTACCTTGCCTGGTGAGCTGAAATTGGGGCATGAAGTGTCAGACTCTGCTAAATTACTAAACAAGAGCTTGTCCTTTTCCTGACCGCTTTCAAGCACAGGTAGACACTAAGAACTATGTATATAAGGGGATTATTTAGAATTTTACAAAAGCAAAGTGGTTTTGTGAACCCTGGAAATTGTTCTCAAGATTATTTCATTCTTGTAGCTCAGTCAGTCAGTTACTTTGCCAGTGATTTTACACATCAGTCTTTACAAGGGGGCAGGAAGCTCCTATTCTCTTCACATCAGAAATATATTTATTTGATGGTAAGTAATGTTTTTATTTGCTTTTTCTCATAGTTTTAGTTGTTATTTCCTTAGTTTGTGTGTTGTAATAAAGTAATTTAGTGTGTGTGCCTCTTGGTCAGACCATCAAATCTCAAAAAAAAAAAAAAAAAAGAAAAAAATTGGCCTGACATTAATTCAGAAATTTAAAGAAATGTCTAAGAAGGTCATCCTGCTGTCTTAAATCATTATTTGAGCTTTCATAGGATGAGATCTAATGGTCAGTAACCCATTCATAGATGCAGTATAAGGAAATAATTGCTGTGGCTTTGTTAGTACAGTTTTCTCTATAGAAAAGCATGTGGGGTTTATAATTGGTCCAGATCATGAGCATGAGACGGTCATTGTTGGTACAGAATCAAGAAGAGAATCAGTGAACTGACGATTACTTTATTCATTAAAACGATTGTCTAAAAAAACTCTAGCCTATACTCTGTGGCATACCGTCTACTCAGAGGCAATCTCTGCTTAACATACAAGGCCATGTCAAACCCTGAGCTGTTGGACATGCTCCACTTAAAAGAAATCCCAATCCCTCAGAGCCACACACACCAGGGATCTAAACCTTGTCATCACAATGAACAAAATACGCTGGAGGGATAGGTTACTGACCTAGAGACTCCCCATATTCTGGGATAGACTGCCCATACATGTCAAGCAGAGCACCTCCTTGGCCCTCTTCTAAAGGAGCCTTGACGATTGGATGGGAGATAGGAAATTCACCCCAGGGATCACGTCAGTTGCCCTGCTACACAGGGATCCAGGAAAGTAAATATTCTGGGAAGAAATATCCAGGGAAATGTTATGGCTAGGCTTGTATAGGCCCTAGGGCTGATAGCCTAGTACCAACCTATGAATCTATAAAATGGGTGGGTAAGCATCATTTTACTATTTTATATGGTTGCAAGCATGAAGCTGTGGTGGTGCAGCGGTAGCATTGTCGCCTCACAGCAAGATGTTCTCCCGATCGATTCTCGGCTGGAATGCCTTCTGGGTGGAGTCTGCATGTCCTCCCTGCAGTCGAGTGGTGTTTGAAAGACATGTGTGAATGGGTGTGCCTTCGTTGAAGGTGGGTGTCGAGCTGGCACCGTAAAAATCTACTGCCAATCATTAGCAGACCGGAGTTCCGCTGTGGCGACCCCTAACGGGGAAAAGCCGAAAGAAGAACATATGGTTGCAAGCATGCTTTTACTCTTACAAAAGAAGAACTTAGAAGATTATGATCAAGAAAAAAAATTACAAAACTAAATGGCTTCATGTGAGGTTAAAAGTACTGTCACTAAAGTGATATGTAAGAAGAAAACTCTGTAATAGACAATTAGGAATGTTTTTTAAATTTAGTCACATAGAACATGACTACAGAGCTTCCTGCTCTATCCGTAGTTGAACAGATTGTATCACACAAATGTTAGCTCATAAATGTGAGTATCCAGCTTTTAGAACAATGAGAAAGCAGTAAGCATATCATAAGATGGTTACAAAACTGATTTACTTGTACATAAGATGACTTATATGAATCTTTAGCAGAAGTGTATGGCACATAGCAAGGATATGCTATTTAAGCTAAATAGCCACTCTGAGGCCTACACAATAGAGGATAGAAATGTACAAGTTCAGAACAGCAAGACAGGAAGACTGCAAGTCCACACAGCTGCTTTGTAAAAGGAGGAGAACACTCGATAGTAAGTACACTGGTATTAATAGACGACTTAAGATGAAGTAATAGTCCTGCAGTAGTGGCCTGGTAAGGAAGAAAGCATTGCCTGAGCCAGAAATGACCCTAGACAAGTGTTTAGATTATGTTCACTCTCCCTGATATTTTAAAAATGCAAGAATAGAAGATTGTGAGATGTAAAAATAAACTTGAAGCAAATGGAGTGATAGTTAATGAAGACAACAAAAGTGAATTGAGAGAGGCAGACACAAGGAATGTGTAAATGCCATATAAGAGACTTGGCCATAAAAGACAGTGTAGTTACTACGATAAGAAGCATACTAATAAGGGACAATGCACAACGTCATGAAAATTATGCACCAAATGCAAGAAAAACATTATTTTGCTAGAGTATACAGAAAGAGAAGTACAAGAACTGTGTTTAAAATAAAGAAAACACATTTCAGATATGGGGAGAGGCTGCAAAGCAGATTAACAGATCATGAGAGAAGTACATTATACAGTAGTGACAGAAAACTAGGAAGTGAAGATAGTGATGATGATGATAAAAGTCTAGTGTATATAGTTTGATATTAACAATGCACAAAGGTGAGAAACTGCAGTAAGCGTTTTAGTCAAAGAACTAAATATGATGGTTGGTATAGGGAAAATTAACAGATGGGACCAAAATGCACAATCTCCAAAAGCATTAGCTGATAAATACTAACTCATTAACTCCAGTACACAAATGCTCTAAGCACATGTACTCATACTAAAAGAGATTCATGCAAAACACCTAATAAAATAAATTTACTTATAAATTATCACTCTGAGATCACTCCAACTTAGAGAGAGAGTGATGATTCTGAAAATGAAAACAAAAAACATGATTGCTATTTCTCCGAAGTGCTGTGAAATCAAATACGTATAATAGTTAATATTTTGGGCTCAAGTTTACATCTACAATAGGGTAGCAAGCAAACAAAATGGAAGCAAAGTAAACCTTGTGCAATTTTTTCAGAAAAAGACAGTTCTGCCTCACTGTTAATATAATGGACAACACATACAACAAGTTAAGACCAAAGCCAGAATTGCAGAAATTCATGAGAATAGTTTACACAAACAATTCAAAAGAGGATCTGTAATTAAAGACGGCTCTCAAGGAGAGGTTAGAATATATAGCAAAATAATAAAGGCTTATTATTATGCACTAAAGGAAAATACCGAGTCTACTGTGTTACAACCAAAGAAACTTGGTTAATAAAGACAGTTAAATGACCCACAAAGACAGAATAAGAAAGCTGAGAAAATAACCTAGTAGAAGACATTGAATACTGCACAAGAGTGAGAG
>NC_056743.1:795999051-796001551 GCF_019279795.1 Protopterus annectens | reverse complement strand
CATCAACATGGGTGATCGCTGTTCCACACTGGAGGTCAACCCCTCGCTGGTTGGATCTGACCATAAACAAATCACTTTGGATATCCACATTCCGCCCCCACCCTTGGACAAGGAAACCACCATGAAAAACTTTTCAAAAGCAAACTTCACATTACTTAAGACGGAGGTGGAAAATTTCAAAGCCCCCATGCTAAAGAATAACCCTGTCCAAGCTGCAAAATCCTTTACTAATGCATTATACGGGCACCTACAAGAATGCATGGCTCATGCTATCCCAAGCAAAACCAAGACTCACTCCTCCAAGAAAAGGAAACCAGTCTGGTGGACCCCTGCCATAAACAAGCTATACAGTAGATGGAGGAAACTAGTACAGAAGAGAGTAAAATCACAAGAAGGGAAGACATCCCTGATCAGTATCAGCAAGAAACTACGATCCCTCATAAAATCGTCCAAGGTGAGCTTTGAAAGAAAACTTGCCAAGGACTCCACAGATAACCACAAGGCATTCTTTAGTTATGTCAAGAATCTAAGTGGCAATGCTCAGATCTGCTCAGAGTTGGTGCAGAATGGCACAAAATACACAGAACAACCGATATTGCCAACATCCTGGCAGACAGGTTCAGTGCAAACTTCACCCCCCTCTCACCCCCCAAATGGGCCCATAACCATACCAGAAGAATGTAGAGACCCTGAAATCACAGACACTCAGATTAAAATAGCCCTCTCCAAAGCCAAAAACACAGCATCAATGGGACTGGACGGTGTCCCAGGCTGCGTCCTACACGAGCTCAAAGACGAATTAACCCCTCACCTAAACACACTGTTCAAACTCAGCCTCTCCACAGGTTATGTGCCCACAGAGTGGTGCACAGCAACAGTTATTCCACTCGACAAAGGTGGAGCCACAACAGACACTGGTAAATATCACCCTATAAGCCTGACTAGCTTGGTCTGCAGGGCTATGGAGTGCATCATTATGGAACTCATTCACAGAGACATTGGGAATCGCCAAACACTGGACCCTACCCAGTTCGGCTTTAAGGGCAGATCATGCCTCCTAAACCTGGTGGACTTCTTTGAGACAGTTACCAAGGCTATAGACAAGGGAAAGGCGGTACACACAGCCTACCTAGACCTCGCAAAGGCCTTCGACACCATTCCCCATTCTGGTATTATAGACAAGCTCACCAGCCTGAACATAAACTCCTATGTCACAAGATGGGTTGCCAATTGTCTCATGGATAGAACTCACATGGTGATAGAGAGTTGTAGGAGCTAGGTCTGACTCTAAACCGGTTACAAGTGGCGTTCCCCAGGGCTCAGTCCTAGGACCCCTCCTGTTCAGCATATACTTCTTAGAGGTACAGACAAGCACAGGAGGACTATGGCTGACCAAGTTCGCAGACGACTGCAGACTAGGGGCTATAACTGACTCACCATCTCATACAGACATCCTCCAAAAGGGTCTCATTGAGACGGATACCTGGTGTCAAAATCATGGCCTCAAGCTAAATGCCAAAAAGTGCATAGTTATTCCCTTTGGAAAAAACAAAGTACCCACAAACTACCACTTAGGTGATAGTCCCCTAAATACGGAAAACATAATAAGGGATCTGGGGACCCAAGTAGATAGTAATCTCTCCTTTGATAATCACATTGCCAAAGTGGTTAGAAAATCCTATGTGGCCCACCTAATCACAAAAGGGTTTGCACCCAGATCAAAAGAGGTCATTGTGCCCCTGTACTCATCACTTATCAGAACCATCATAGAGTACAGTGCCCCATTTGGGATGTACCTTACAAGACACCTGCAACAGTTAGAAAGACCACAGAAGTACCTTACCAAGAGGATCACTGGCCTCAAACAGATGCCCTATGCAGCTCGACTGAAGAAACTCCAGCTGTACTCTGTTGCATACCGCCTGCACAGAGGTGATCTTTGCCTGACATATAAGGCCATATCCAACTCAGAATTCATGGACATGCTCCACCTAAAGAAAACCTTATCCCCTCGAGCCACACGCTCTAGGGATGTAAACCTCACCACAACAATAAATAGGACATGCTGGAGGGATAGATTCCTGTCCCAGAGACTTCCCATGCTTTGGAACAAGATTCCAATCTACATTAGGCAGAGCTCCTCGCTAGCACTCTTAAAGAGAAACCTTGATGAGTGGATGGGAAACAAAGTTTACCCTGGGGATCACTTCAGTGGTTCTGCTGAACAGAGGCACAGGGAACTAATCTAAGGGGACGGTGAAAGCCAACACATTCTGGCTAGGCTTATAACACACACACACACACACACACACACACATATATATATATATATATATATATATATATATATATATATATATATATATATAATTTATTTATTTATTTCCAGTTTGATTACCAGGGAATTCCACTGGGTCAACATGGCCCATTTTCAGTGGAGGCCCAGGGAGAAAAGCACAGAGAATGCATTAAAAAAAGAAACCGTTTATACATACAGGAT